>NC_133228.1:25920687-25930687 GCF_040436345.1 Pagrus major
CTTTCTCCCGTCGAGCTGTGAACCGACACGCTGCTGCAGGCTGCATGCTGCTGCAGTCTGCTGCAGGCTGCTGCTGGCTGCTACAGACTGCTGCAGGCTGCTGCAGGCTGCACGCTGGCTGCTGCAGTCTGCTGCAGGCTGCTGCTGGCTGCTACAGACTGCTGCAGGCTGCTGCAGGCTGCACGCTGGCTGCTGCAGTCTGCTGCAGGCTGCTGCTGGCTGCTACAGACTGCTGCAGGCTGCTGCAGGCTGCACGCTGGCTGCTGCAGACTGCACGCTGGCTGCTGCAGGCTGCTGCTGGCTGCTGCTGGCTGCTGCTGGCTGCTGCTGGCTGCTGCTAGCTGCTGCTGGCTGCTACAGGCTGCAAGCTGGCTGCTGCAGGCTGCTGCAGGCTGCTGCAGGCTGCACGCTGGCTGCTGCAGACTGCTGCAGGCTGCACGCTGGCTGCTGCAGACTGCTGCAGGCTGCACGCTGGCTGCTGCAGGCTGCACGCTGGCTGCTGCAGGCTGCTGCAGGCTGCACGCTGGCTGCTGCAGGTTGCATGCTGGATGACTCCTCATGTTTTCATTCAGGGATGTTTCTCCTCCGTTGTGTTTCTTCCTCACTCTGTTCGTTGATCTTTGTGCTTCAGCAGTAACATTTTTCCCACTGGACCAAATATTTCCCACACACAGCAAAACAATCATTTTCATGTTTCATCACATTAAACACAGAACAGACAGAAGCCTCTAAACACTACAGTACTCCTGAGCTTCAGCAACTAGTGTTCAGCAAAGAGACCCATCAGAACTGATCCAGCACTGAGGATCTGACTGGTTGTGGTTGCAGTGTCCTGATACACAGCCAGTAAATGAAAAATGTTACTTTTTCTGGAACCTTTATCACTTTTAAATGTTACTGTTGAGCCGTCCGTCCGTCTGCGTCACTTTATTTTCTTCATTCTGTGTCTCCAGCTTTACTCTGCACATAGAAACCACTTGATCTTTATGGTTGAGTCCATCACAATAATTTACCTGTGCATGACCAGGAAACATCAGCCTCATCTACAAACCCTCCTCACCTCCACATCTCAGCCTCTTTCTTCCTCTCCTCTTCTGTGTTTCCTTCTTTTCTTCTTCTGTGTTTTGTTCGCGCATTCTGATTGGCCCTCCCGCTCGGCTGCTGACTGACTGGCCTGCGCTGCTCATGACATCATCACTACGCGTCTTGGGTTCCATCGCTGCGTGAAGGACTGATATCCGGCTGAGCTGCATGTCAATCAGCCAGCCACGCTGCATGCACAGGGGCGGAGTCAATGTGACGCAGAGGTGATGGTGGACGAACTCTGACTTCTCAGGAGCAGTCGGACATTTATGGAAAACAGCTTGTTTGATGTTTCCCCCGAGTCAGAAGACTGAAAGAGAATAGAAACGAACATCGTACAGAAAAAAGACAAGATGGGTCTGCAAGGGTCGATACAAGGGTCCATACAAGGGTCCATACGAGATGTATTACTTTCTTTTTGTTTCCAGGAAAGTTTGTGGCTTGAAGAGCTTGACATCTACTATGTTACCTGGGATGTAGGAACATCATTCCCTTTAGGGTCCCTGTCAAGAAGGTGCTTCACTTCACTGTTATGGTCCCCACAAGTGAGGTTTGTCATTTCCTTAAGGGTCCCCACAAGTGAGGTTTGTGGCTTCTGTTAGGATGTCACAGGTGTGGTGTGTCACTTTGCTTCAGGGTCCTCAGAGGTTGTACATCACTTGTCTCACTACCTGCAGCAGAATGGTCCTCTGGTCTTCTGGGTCCAGTGAAGTCCGGTGTGTCACTTTGTTCAGTTAGGCTCATCACTTCCATCAGTATCAGTCTCACTTCTGTTCAGGTCTCCAGGATTCTGGGATGTCACTATTATTTAGGGTCCTCCAGGTTTTGAAGTTCTTGACTTCCTTTATGGCACCAGGAGTGAACCTGGCTATCTCAGGGTCCATGGCTGATTCCCCAGGAGGCAGGTTCCTGACTTCCTGGGTTCTCAGGTGGAACCATAAATGTTGTTAGTCCCGGTCAAGTTTTCTGTTTCTGGGGAAGACGGGTAACGAGCAAATGTCCTAAAATGTCTGAATGTTCCTTTGGCAGTACCTGAGCTCCATTTCAAGATTCAAATTTCGAAGATTTATTCGTCACATGCAATTGTACAAGTACAGCAGCAGTGAAATGAAATTGCAACCACTCCGTTTACTGTGCAAAAAAAAGTGCAAACCAGAAAATAAAACTTAAATAAGAAAATAAAACTGAAAAGAGAATAAAATAAAAGACTTAAATTTAAATAGAAAAAATAAAATAAAATATATATATATATATACATATTATAAACAAAAAGACAAAAGTAATTACAGAAAGAACCGTGTGCAAAGTAGCAGGGTGTGTACGCATGTGTGTGATATATGGTGTGTGCTGAGTGTGTGTTATGTTGGTTTATGAGAGTTTATTGTCCGAATGGCCTGAGGGAAGGAGCTCCTCCTCAGACGCTCAGTCCTGGCCATGACACTGCGTAGGCGCTTGCCAGAAGGCAGCTTCACAAACAGGTCATGGTTGGGGTGGTGAATGTCTGTCATGATCCTGTCCGCTCTGGACCTGCACCGCCTGGTGTAAATGTCCTGAAGGCAGGGCAATACAGTTCTAGTGATGCGCTCAGCACATCGGATCACTCTATGGAGAGATTTCCGGTCCTGGCCGCAGCAGTTGCCGTACCAGGCGGTGATGCTTCCAGAGATGACAGACTGGATGGCGGCAGAGAAGAAGGTTTTCTGCAGCCCTGTGGAGATCTTAAATTTCCTCAGCCCTCTGAGGTGATAAAGGCACTGCCTAGCCTTCTTCACCAGTGAGATCTAAGATATAGATAGATCTAAGATGGCGCCACGGACGGCAGCCACGGTGTGTTGGTGCACGTTGTTTTGTCTTGCTTTGTTTGTTAATTTAACTTTTTGCCTGAATACCCGGTGCTCTTTCAATAGAGAAAAACTTGTGTCCATAAGGGCAACCACTTCAGTGGACTTAGTCCCCACTTTTCTCCTCCCATCCGTTGAATTATTGGACATACTGGTCAAAGGTGCGCTCACCTTTGCTCACGCGGTGAAACGCCGGAGGAGAGGGAAGCGGTCTGGTGCACTCGTGCGTCTCCGTCAGCGCGGACATCGCACACCACTACCAGGAATATTTCTCTCCAACGTGCGCTCATTATGCAACAAACTAGATGAGCTTCAGCTGCTGGTGGGGAAAAACAGAGACTTTTCTTCATCTTCTGTTTTGTGTTTTATGGAGACATGGCTCTGCGGATTGATACCGGACTCTGCGCTGCAGCTGGCACGCTTCCAACTCTTCAGAGCGGATCGCGACACAGAACTTTCCGGTAAAGCTAAAGGTGGAGGTATCTGTTTTTACACTAACAGCGGCTGGTGTAATGACGTGACAGTGATCCTACAGCACTGCTCACATCATCTGGACACATTCTTCATAAACTGCAAACCCTTCTACTCCCCCCGTGAGTTTGTTTCATTCATTCTGGTCGGTGTTTACATCCCACCACACGCTAATGTGCAGGAGGCGCAGCGCACGCTAGCCGACCAGATACTGAGTGTGGAGCGGACTAACCCGGACTCTTTGGTGATTGTGCTTGGTGACTTTAACAAAGGTAACCTCAGCCATGAACTACCCAAATTCAAACAGTTCATTAATTGCCCGACCAGAGAGAACAATATTCTGGTTCACTGCTACACCACAGTCAGCGGTGCATATCACGCCGTCCCCAGCGCTGCACTGGGCCTCTCCGACCACGTCATGGTCCATCTGATTCCCTCATACAGGCAGAAACTAAAGCTCTGCAAACCTGTTGTGAGGACGTCAAAGCAGTGGACTAGTGAAGCTGTGGGGTACCTGCAGGTGTGTTTGGACTATACAGACTGGGATGCTTTCAGGACTGCCACCAACAGTCTTGATGAGTATACAGAGGCTGTGACGTCATACATCAGCTTCTGTGAAGACTGCTGTATCCCATCACGCACCAGGGTGAGTTATAACAATGACAAACCCTGGTTCACAGCCAAACTCAGACAGTTAAGGTTGCAAAAGGAGGACGCGTTCAGGAGTGGGGACAGGGACAGGTTTAAGAAGTCGAAGTACAGCTTTAGCAAGGCGGTGAGAGAAGCTAAACAACAATACTCTGAGAAACTTCAACACCAGTTCTCAGCTAACAACTCTGGTTCTGTCTGGAAGGGGCTCAGACAGATTACAAACTACAAACCTAAACCCCCCCACTCCGTCAACGACCTGCAACTCGCAAATGAACTGAACGAGTGCTACTGTCGCTTTGAGAGACAAAGGGACAGTCCTGACACCATCCCCCGTGACACCCTCTCCCATGTCACCAACCCCCTCACCCCCACCCCCAGCCCCAGCCCAACAGGACCCTGGGCCTCTCCACTTCACACCTCTGGGTCCCTCCGCTCCTCTACCACAGTGACGACTCTCTGCCTGCAGGAGAAGGACGTCAACAAGCTCTTCAAGAGACAGAACCCTCGCAAAGCAGCCGGACCAGATTCTGTCTCTCCATCCACTCTGAAGCACTGCGCTGACCAGCTGTCTCCAGTGTTCACGGACATCTTCAACACCTCACTGGAGATATGTCATGTGCCAGCCTGCTTCAAAGTCTCCACCATCATCCCCGTCCCCAGAAAGCCAAGGACCACAGGACTGAATGACTACAGACCCGTCGCCCTGACCTCTGTGGTCATGAAGTCGTTTGAGCGCCTTGTGCTGTCCCACCTCAAATCCTTAACCAACCCTCTCCTGGACCCACTGCAGTTCGCCTACAGAGCCAACAGGTCTGTAGACGATGCAGTAAATATGGCCCTGCACTATACCCTCCAGCATCTGGACTCCCCAGGAACATATGCCAGGATCCTGTTTGTGGACTTCAGCTCTGCTTTCAACACTATCCTCCCAGCTCTGCTACAGGACAAGCTCTCCCAGCTCCATGTGCCTGACTCCACCTGCAGGTGGATCTCAGACTTCCTGTCTGACAGGAAGCAGTGCGTGAAGCTGGGGAAACATGTCTCTGAATCCCAGTCCATCAGCACCGGATCCCCCCAAGGCTGCGTTCTTTCTCCCCTGCTCTTCTCGCTGTACACCAACAGTTGCACCTCCAGTCACCAGTCCGTCAAGCTCCTGAAGTTCGCGGATGACACCACGCTCATTGGGCTCATCTCTGGCAGGGATGAGTCCGCCTACAGGTGGGAGATTGAGCATCTGGTGACCTGGTGCAGCCAGAACAGCCTGGAGCTTAACGCTCTAAAGACAGTAGAGATAGTCGTGGACTTCAGGAAGAACCCAGCCTCACCCGCCCCCGTCATCCTGTGTAGCTCCCCAGTCAACTCTGTGGAGTCCTGCCGCTTCCTGGGCACCATCATCTCCCAGGACCTAAAATGGGAGCTGAACATCAGATCCCTCACCAAAAAAGCCCAACAGAGGATGTTCTTCCTGCGGCAGCTGAAGAAGTTCAACCTGCCAAAGACGATGATGGTGCACTTCTACACTGCCATCATCGAGTCCATCCTCACCTCCTTCATCACCGTGTAGTACACTGCTGCCACTGCTAAGGACAAGAGCAGACTGCAGCGTATCATACGCTCTGCTGAGAAGGTGATTGGCTGCAACCTTCCATCCCTTCAGGACCTGCACAGCTCCAGGGCCCTGAGGCGTGCAGGTAGGATTGTGGCCGACCCCTCCCATCCCCGTCACAGACTATTTGACACTCTCCCCTCTGGCAGGAGGCTGCGGTCCATCAGGACCAGAACCTCCCGCCACATGAACAGTTTCTTCCCCTCTGCAGTTGGGATCCTTAACAAGACCCCCACCCCCACCCCCACTGACTCTTGCACTATGGCACTCAAACCCACCAACGCCCTTGAAATCTTTGCATTACATTAATGCAGAATTTGTACATCTTTTATTTTTTATAGTCACTGTTTGTTTATTGTTTATTGTCTTCAATGTATGCACCTTATTCACCTAGACAAATTCCTTGTTGGTGTAAAATCCTTCTTGACAATAAATCTGTTTCTGATTCTGATTCTGAAATGATGTGGGTTTACCATGTTAGGTCCTCAGAGATATGAACTCCGAGGTACCTATAGCTGGACACCTTCTCCACTGGGGTCCCGTAGATCTGTAGTGGTGCATAATGGGACCTCTGCTTCTCCCTCCTGAAATCTACCACCATCTCCTTGGTCTTGGTGACGTTCAGGTCCAGGTTGTTGGTCTTACACCATTTGTCTCCATGTTGTTGGAGATCTGGGCCAATCACCACTGTGTCATCTGCAAATTTCACGATGGTGTTGGTGCTGTGTGTGGCTATACAATCATGGGTGTACAGGGAGTAGAGCAGGGGGCTCAGGACGCAGCCTTGGGGGGCGCCAGTGTTGAGGGTGCGGGTGCTGGAGGTGCAATTCACAATCTTCACCACCTGTGGTCTGCCGGTCAGGAAGTTCAAGACCCAGAGGCAGAGTGAAGAGCTCAGCCCCAGATCCCTGAGGTTGGCGACCAGTCTGAGGGGAACTATGGTGTTAAACGCCGAGCTGAAATCAATGAACAGCAAACGTGCATAGTTCCCCTTGCTGATGTCCAGGTGGGAGAGGGTGGAATGGAGGACATGTGAGATGACGTCATCAGTACTCCTATTGGGATGATAGGCGAACTGAAAGGGGTCCAATGATCCGGGTAGTGATGAACTGATGAAGTCTTTAATGAGTCTTTCAAAACACTTCATCACCACAGATGTGAGAGCTACAGGGCGATAGCCATTTAAGCAGGCTGGGTTGGTCTTCTTGGGTACGGGGACAATAGTGGACGACTTGAAACATGTGGGGACGATTGAGTGAGCCAGAGACAGGTTGAAGATGGAGGTGAACACTGGAGCTAGCTGATCAGCACATGACTTTTGCACCCTCCCAGGGATGCCATCTGGGCCAGCTGCTTTCCTGCAGTTCACTCGTCTCAGAGCTCTTCTGACGTCATGCTCCGAGAGGGAGAGGGGGCCGTCCTCCCTGGTAGAGTCGCCCGTGCTAGCTGTGATGCTAGCGGCGCTAATGCTACTGTTCTCGAAGCGAGCGTAGAAAGAATTTAAATCCTCCACCAGTGAGGGGTCCGCGACTGCTGGGGTGTTCGTACCTCCTCTGTAGTCCGTGATCGTCCGAAGTCCTTGCCACATGCTTCTGCTGTTGCGGTCGCACAGTTGAGCCTCCACTTTGTCTCTGTACTGCTTCTTAGCCGCTTTCACTGCTCGCCTTAGCTCGTAGGGCGACGCTTTGTAGGCTGACATGTCGCCGGACCTGAGACCGTCATTGTAGGTGGCAGTGTGTGTATTCAAAGCCTTACAAACAGACCAATCAACCCATGGTTTCTGATTGGGAAAAACTTTAACAGTTACCATGGGACAGATATCGTCTATCAGTGTGGAAATGAAGCATGTCACCACTTCTGTAAACATGTCGACGTCATCAGAGCTCGACTGGAACATGTCACAGTCAGGGTCACTCAGAACATCCTGAAGCGTGGCCTCTGATTGGGCGGACCAGCGTCTGACCTCTCGCGTTGCCGGAGCAACTTGCCTGAGCTTCTGTTTGTATACCGGCGTGAGGAAGATAGCTGCATGGTCGGCCTTCCCAAAAGCCAGGAGAGATGATGCTTTATAACTGTCCTTAAATGGTGTGTAGCAGTGGTCCAAAGTGTTCTTTCCCCTGATTGGACATGAGATCTGTTGAAACAGGTTAGACAAAACCCGAGTGAGGTTTGCCTTGTTAAAATCACTAGCGACAAAGAGAGCAGCGCCCAGGTATTTGGCGGTGTGTTTGGTGATGGTGTCATGAAGAGTGGAAAGAGCAGTGTCCGTGTCCGCGTGTGGTGGAATATAAACTCCGATAGTGAGAACCGAGGAGAACTCCCGGGGCAGGTAGAAAGGGCGACAGAGTAGCGTTAGATGTTCCAGGTTAGGCGAGCAGGAACGAGACAACACCGAGACGTTTCTAGGGTCACACCAGTTGTTGTTGGTCATGAAACACACTCCATCGCCTTTAGATTTTCCTGATTCCTCCGTCCTGTCCATCCGAAACACGGAGAATGTATCGGCTGGTTGAACGGCGTGGTCTGGCACCGCAGGGGAGAGCCACGTCTCGGTGAGGCAGAATATGTTGCAGTCCCGTATGTCCCACTGGAAACGAATCCGAGCCCTCATGTCGTCAAGCTTGTTGTCCAAAGATTGAACTTTAGCCAGCAGGACACTGGGCAGGGGTGGACTCGCTCACAGTCTGTTTTGTATTCCGGCCCGTTTTCCACAATGTTTCTTCCTCCTGCAGTTTCGCCGAGGCCCGTCTCCATTGTTAGGGTCAGCGTCCCGGAGGATCTCCTTCGGCCAGGTGTGATTTTTGCGTATAACTTCAGAAACAAAGTGTGAAGTTACACTTGCGATGTTCAGGAGTGTACTGCGGTCATATATATTCAGAGCAGACATTGGGGAGATGAAAGTACACAATAAAACTAGGTAAATAACAAATAATAACCATACCCGTGATCGTAGCGTCTCCAGTCCCTCTGTCAGTCCGGCTGCGTCACATTCACTCTGAACCTCTGAGCAGTATGAGTACGGTGGCTCTCTTGGGTCAAATGAGGCTTGAGTCAAAACAAACAAACAGAAACATGAAGACATTTAGAGAAGCAGTGTGAAGATGCTGAACAGCTGCTGTCAGTGGCCTGAGTTTGAACCAGTGAGCAATCCGTCACTTTATAACTAACGCTGAGCCAAGAGGGGATTGTGGGTAAAAACCTGGACAGATGAAGCATTCTAAGTGATTCTAAGAAGGTGGTGAGAATATAAGCCCTGTCCATGTGTGTGTCGCAGTGGGCTGTGGGTCCAGGTGGGGTGGAGGCGTGTCCAATAGCAGGCTAACTTTATAAATATGTGATTTGTGTTTGTGCCCTAAAGGCGTCCAAGGAAGCAGGACAGGCGCTGGTGTGTAAGGCCAACCCCAACTTCGACGTGCATCATCATCACCTTCTGCACTGTCTGGAGAAGACCACGGTGAACACACAACACATACACAAACACACACACTGTATGTTGTACACACATCACACATTTGTCAGAAGTAGCAACAGTTTAGAAACCGTCTTCCCCCTGATGTCCTCTAATATCCTGCCACTGTATCCACCTCAGAACCACGAGTTTGTGGACGAGAACACGTACGAGGCTAGCTTCAGGGACGTGACTCTGGTGAAGCAGGTGTCTCATTCTTCCTCCATCTCCTCGTCTTCCTCACCTCACGGCCTCACCTCCTGCTGCGCCCGCAGGAAGAGGAAGACCTTCAACGTCCCCAACTCCAACATGTCTGTGGGCCTGCGGGGCAGCATCCAGGAACTGAGCACCATCCACATCAGAGAGAGACCGTTCACCAACAGGTAGGAAACACAAACACCAAGTTTCAAAAGTCAACAAGCGTCGACAACATTCATACAGTCTCAGGAGAAGGTTTTAAACGAAGTCTAACAAAGTTCCAGGGGTCCCTGAGAAGGCCCCACAGGTCCCTGAGAAGGCCCCACAGGTCCCTGAGAAGGCCCCACAGGTCCCTAAAAGGCCCCACAGGTCCCTAAAAGGTCCCACAGGTCCCTGAGAAGGCCCCACAGGTCCCTGGGGAGTTTTTACAGCTCCTGAAGAGGGTTGTAGAGAACTGGAAGAAGTTTCAGGAGTCCCCAAGGACATGATTAGATCTGTAGGGAGGTATTACAGGGCAACACAACAGCTCTTGTTATCCTTAAAGGGGTTCAAGGTTGAGGTGATACCAGAGGTCATTTAGTTGAAGGTTGTGGAGGTCAGAAGTAATTGAGGAAGTTCTAGAAATTTGGGAGGTTTCATAGGTTCTTGAGAAAGTTACATATGTTATATTTGATATATTATACGTCATTGAGGAGGCTCCAG
>NC_133228.1:25933187-25973187 GCF_040436345.1 Pagrus major
CAACAGACTCAGACGGTCGGGTTTGGATCACAAGTCCACGAGTGGATGTGACCGGTTGGCTTGAATAGCTCAAACCTCTGCTGGAGGAAAACGTCATTGTGTTCTCAGCTGAGCCGGGTCAGAACTTCCTCTTTCGCCTTGGAGCAAAGATTTTTATTCCAGCAGTCAAACATCTGAGGAGAGAACATGGCAGCACTCTGACTGATCTCTGATCTCTGATCTCTGATCTCTGATGACTGATCTCTGATGACTGATGACTGATCTCTGATCTCTGATGACTGATCTCTGATCTCTGATGACTGATGACTGATCTCTGATCTCTGATGACTGATCTCTGATGACTGATCTCTGATGACTGATCTCTGATCTCTGATGACTGATCTCTGATCTCTGATGACTGATGACTGATCTCTGATCTCTGATGACTGATGACTGATCTCTGATCTCTGATCTCTGATGACTGATCTCTGATCTCTGATGACTGATCTCTGATCTCTGATCTCCTGCTCTTTTTAAATCCTGTATGTTTAAATTTGATGTCTTAAAACTCAAAGAAAGCTAAAATAGATTTCTTGAATTTAAATGCAGTTTAAAGGAAATGTGACATTGTGAGAAGCACACTGCTAACCATCGTCTTCAATGTAGCTTAGCACAAACAATGGAAGTGAGGGAAAACTGCTAGCCTAGCTTAATCAACCTTCCAACAACTCTTGTGTCTTGTTAGCTAACAAGCTAGTTACCGACCCATTCAGGAGTCGGGTGTTGAGACCTTAAAGCTAATGTGATTTGTGGCTTTGTCTTAAACTTAACAAACTGGCTTGATCTAGTAGTTACAGTAAAGACTGAGCTCTGCTAAAAACTACACTGATGTCAACACATAAAGGAGCACTGACATGTTGAAGGAGTTAAGCTAACGTCTTCCAGAGCTAACGGCTCCTCTTGTGTCAAATAAGATTAAATATGTGAAGTAAATAATTTCAAAGTTGTTGGAAGATTGTTTTTCTCTCCTAACATTAGCTTTCTCTCAGCTAAGCTAGCAGTTTACCAAGCTATCTTCTCATCTGTCTCTGTGTGTGTTAGCCCTGATTCAGAACCTTATATCACAGTCCTGACCCGCTTTCTCCTGTCAAACTTAACTGGATCAGACGACCATACGATTCATTAACTACTGGGACTAGTGTTGACAATATGATCTCACCGTGTGGCTGGAAAAATGAACAAAAAACAAACAAAAAGCAACGTGTCAAATAGTCTGGAAGCAATATCCCAACACGTTCACACCTGAACAACTGAACATGTCGACTGCCAGTGACTCACAAACAACGTGACTGTTGAAGTGGACCGAACTTCTTCGTATGCTCACAGTTTACTTTGGTTCAGGCGACAAAACGACTTGGTTCTGCTGAAGAAAACATCCAAGTTTGGGTTAAAATCACTACGTACATGGCGTAACTTAACTATGTAAGTCGTTTCACGTGACTGGCGGTCTCTTGGGATCCCGCCACCCGGTCCTCCTCCCGATGTGGACTTTATACTACTTTACCTGACTTCCTCTTTTGCTGCAGATTATTTACTACAGCCACCAGAGGTCGCAACAAGAAACGTAAATATGAGTCGTACAGTCACAATATGGGTTGCACAGCCGAGCGAAACGTTTGTCTGATCATAAATGATTTTGTGTTTATGTTGCATCACCGAGCTGATGGTGTATTTTCTCCACCCTTAAAGTTACTTAAGAAATCGACAACCTTCTGGTGAGTTCATATTTTTAACATTCATCCCATAATTAATTTTACAGACCCGTGGGTCAGCAAAACGTCCGAGTTACCTACAAACCTGTGACCACAGCGCTGCTCACATCACTGTCAGTGTTTACTATGCAAACATCAAGACACACTGAGGTCAGTACCGAGATAACCCTCCAGAATTTACTATTACTGAAGAGAACCAGATCCATATTTTATTTTTAGTTTATTCATTCATTTAGTCGATAACGGAGACGTAACAGCAGATAGAAATGGTGCCGGGCTGCCAGCCTGGCTTCATTTAGCAGAGATCTCATGTCTTGGTGAGTTTACAGAGAATCGGTCTGATTTCTTTACGTCACAGTGAAACATTAAAGCAGAAAGTAAATAAAAGCCAAAATGTGATGAAGACTTAAAGAAAATACAACTGAGCAGAAAACTTTAATAAACTTAAACAAATCAATTATGCAAGTTTTAAAAAATGTCTTCTGATGAATTGTGCTGTACTGGAGGACTGTTTTTTATTTTTATTTGATTTTCATCTAATTTTGTTTTGTTGTTTTTTACTTCAATTTTAGTTTCATTCATTATTTGTATTTATTAAAATGTTGCTATTTATAGTATTTATTTTTTCATTTACTCATTTGTATTTATAATGAGTTATTTATGTGTTCATATGTGTATTTATTTTGTATTTACAGACCAAATCACAGAGTAACAGCAGAGTCCAACATTAACCATTAAACAGGTCACAAAACCAAACGGCAGCTGCAGCTCCATCACGTCCGCATCAGAACGTGATGTTTTATACGACGTAACTTCACTACGTCAGTAAATGAAAATAACCCACCGTTGACTTCTGGTTCCACATCGGACACTAACGGTCTTCTTCCCCTGACCCGTAATAATCAGTCGAGGTCGCCGCCTGAGAAGAAATCTGGGTCTTGATGAGCTGCAGGTTCTTCTCAGAGCCGCTCTCGCTCACAACCAGGACGACCCAACATGATGTTACGTAGCTGAGTTCTGGATCAGGGCTAACGTAGCATAAAATGGCTAACAAGTGTTCTTCTCTAAACGAGGATCTTCTCCTTCAAGTAGCTGATTTAGTGGAGGAGGTTTTGTACTTGCAGCTCTGACGTAGAACCTTTGAGCATGTTCAGTATCTGTGTGTGTGTGTTTGAGTGCATGGATCGGTGTGTGTCGGGACGTTCGTCTGCATGCAGATCTGACTGAATGTGTGCGTGACCCGACTGCTGGTCCTGACTCTGTAGTCCAGTTTTGTACCTGACCTCTCAGTCGGCGCTGACCGCCTTCCTCTCTGCTGTACAGACACATGAACTCATCAGAACCGCCGTCATGAAAAACGTTGATGTCAGTTTGTGATGAGAAACTGTTTCTGTCTTTTGTCTTCGTTGTCTCGCCTGCAGGTTTCTTTAACACACGTGTTGCCTCATGCTGTTGCTGAACTTTAAGCACTGTGTCAGGCAGATTTGACTTTTGAACGTCACCACAAGCGGGGAGCGACCCCCATTCCGACGGTCCGCCATTCCGACGGTCCGCCATTCCGACGGTCCGCCATTCCGACCGGGTTCAGGTTTGGGTTCGGGTTTCAGGTTCGGAATGGCGCCCTTTTTTCAAAAATAATCAAGGGCCGGCATTCCGAAACATGAAAGTGAACGTTCGGAATGGCGCCCTGGAACCACCACAAGCTAACAGATGATTTAGCTTAGCCACATGCTGTACTGACAGCTGTCGTCACAATTTAAATATGTAGCCAATAACTATAAAACTGAACCCTCTTAAAACATAAAATGTCAACCTTGATACGACCAGCTGTCTCAAACGATCCAGCAGGATGGACACAGTGTAGATTTATAAACTGTTTTCACTTCCTGACGTTAGCCAAACTACAAAACCAACAGCTGGCTGTTTGAATGACTCTGTATTGTTTTAATACTTTAAAAGTTAATAAACGCAGCGTCTGTCTGACGTTTAAAGTTTGTTGGTTGATAAATTATATTTATTATAGTGTTAGCTGCCTGTGCACGTTATTTTCTAGCCCTGTACATTAGCTAGATAGCGATGGAGTACTGATGTATTGAGCGACACATTAAGCTAGCAGATGGTACTTAACAGTCTGATATCCTCAGTTTTAGTTTAAAGCTCATTACGTCCATATTTTTTAGATTTTTTTTAAGAATCAGAGCTGAGCGGCAGCTTGTTCGGTCAATCTGTGAATTTATAGCATTAGCTAATCTTAGCTAACGTAGCATTAGCTCAGCAGCTAACGGAGAGACTGGAAGCCACAGCAGGATCAAAACAGATGATACCTGATGTCTTCAGCTTTATGTGATTTACCAGCAGTAAGTCGCCAAATACGCAGCTGTCATCGCTAAATATTACACCGCTTTTAAAAGTTACGATTACAATAATGAAAAAGTCTCAAACTTTCATCTCACTGATTCTGACAGTAAAAAAAATATTACATAAATTTAGGATATTTTAAACAAATATCAACTTCGTGTTAGTGTGTTAATGTCAGAGCTGGAGTCAGGACGTGGTTAGCCTAGCATAGCTCTTGTTCGTCAACAATTAGCCTAGCTTCAGCATGTAGCCTAATTTCCTCTAAAACCAAAAACTGTTGTTTTTATACGTTTTGTCGAGATGTTACAAATTAGATTAATTAGTGAACTTTATATGTGTATGTCAGTGTTTTGAACTTTACACAGAGCTAGGCTAGCTGTTTCCCTCTGCCTCCAGTCTTTCTGCCAAGCTAGGCTAGCATAAACATCTCACTCTCTGAATGAATAAGTGTATTTAATCATTTCTTTAACTGTCAGAATCAGTAAGTTAATATTCCTCCTGTCCTTTACGTAACAAAACTCCAAAGTCTGTTGATATTTCAGTGAATTAATATTCACAGTAGCGTTTCTCTGCAGTAGCTTAAAATCTAAATCCATCTTGTGTCCACGAGTTATTGAGTCAGAGCAATTTGTAAGATATGGCTATATTTCAATTTAATCATTTAAAATAAGTCGTCTCTGTTCTGTGTTTCAGAGATGTCTACTGAAGTTAGCATGCTAACCAGCTAGCCGCTAACAGCACTGTGTAGCTCAGAGGTGACAGTCTGACAGCCTGTAGTTTCAGCTGGAGATGTAAAAGCAGCCAGTTCACTGCTGAGCCGAACAAGTCGACAACATGAACTCACTGAATGTGAAGAAAGAAATATTCTGACACGTATTTTCCTTCTGAACATTAAAATAAACCGTCTGAGCTCAAGTTTCTGCCTGTGACTGAACTCAGACGAGCTTCATTCAAACTGGACACAAACAGAACCACAGTCACCAGAACAGTGTTGGTTTGTCTCCACAGTCTCCTCTGGTTCTGTCCAAATCAATCCTCAGTGCACAGAGTAACATGGAAATATCCTCTCTCTCTCTGTCCTCTCCTGTCTGTCTCTCTCTGTCCTCTCCTGTCTGTCTCCGTCTCTCTCTCTGTCCTCTCCTGTCTGTCTCTGTCTCTCTCTCTCTCCTCTCCTGTCTGTCTCTGTCCTCTCCTGTCTGTCTCTGTCCTCTCCTGTCCTCTCCTCTCTCTCTGTCCTCTCCTGTCTCTCTCTGTCCTCTCCTGTCTCTCTCTGTCCTCTCCTGTCTGTCTCAGTCCTCTCCTGTCCTCTCCTGTCTGTCTCTGTCCTCTCCTGTCCTCTCCTGTCTGTCTCTGTCCTCTCCTGTCTGTCTCTCTCTGTCTCTCTCTGTCCTCTCCTGTCTCTCTCTGTCTCTCTCTGTCCTCTCCTGTCTCTCTCTGTCCTCTCCTGTCCTCTCCTGTCTGTCTCAGTCCTCTCCTGTCCTCTCCTGTCTGTCTCTGTCCTCTCCTGTCCTCTCCTGTCTGTCTCTGTCCTCTCCTGTCTGTCTCTCTCTGTCTCTCTCTGTCCTCTCCTGTCTGTCTCTCTCTGTCTCTCTCTGTCCTCTCCTGTCTGTCTCTGTCTCTCTCTCTGTCTCTCTCTCTGTCCTCTCCTGTCTGTCTCTCTCTGTCTCTCTCTGTCCTCTCCTGTCTGTCCTCTCCTGTCTCTCTCTCTCTCTCTCTGTCTCTCTCTGTCTCTCTCTGTCCTCTCCTGTCCTCTCCTGTCTGTCTCTCTCTGTCCTCTCCTGTCTGTCCTCTCCTGTCTCTCTAAATCGCCTCTGTACTGCGCCTCCGTCTCTCTCAGAGGCTGAGTTCAGTCCCAGTCTGTCCACACGTCTTCACTTCTACTACTTGCTAACAGCAGCTACAGACGCTACGGCCAAAGATAGCTACGGCAATGAGTATACTAAGCAGCAGTTAGCAGTGATGCTGCCCCCTGTAGTTCTGGTTCTAGCTTGTAGTTCTGGTTCTAACTTGTAGTTCTGGTTCTAACTTGTAGTTCTGGTTCTAACTTGTAGTTCTGGTTCTAACTTGTAGTTCTGGTTCTAGCTTGTAGTTCTGGTTCTAGCTTGTAGTTCTGGCCATTTCTTACAAGTGAAACGTTCGCATCGTCTTATAATTAAACTGTATACAGGTTAAACTAAAATACATCTGATGACTCGTCGAGCTTAAACATTATATTAGTTCACTGTATTTAAATAAAGTGCAGCAGGAGGGAGTCCTGAACTCAGAAATCAGTTAGCATGTTAGCATGTTAGCACATCTTGTTCACTCGTCTCAAGTGTGAGTGTGTTGAGCGTGTTTTCAGTGAAATGTGTGCAATAAGGTGTGTTACAGGCTGAACATGTAAAATCGTTGCAAAACTGCAGATCGCCTGTGAAGATTATCTTGATGAACAAAATGTGTCAGTATCATAAATTTGTGTTTGTCACAGAGATTATTTTCTGTAATAATCCAACTCAATAATCCCACAGAGGGAACCAGAGTGATGCTAACTTCAGGGTTAGCATGAAGCTCTCTGTTGTCTCACGCTGAAGTATCGTTGCTGACGGACACTTTAAAACTTGTGACTTTTGTTATGAAAATGGTCGAATGTTAAGATGTTCATCAGTATCTGTGTTCAAACTTCAGTCTGAACAGCCGCTCCAACATTTTACTTCCTACATTTTCCTGATAACCAGTTAAATAATATTTAGTAGTTTTATGGAGATCATGAGTTATTTATGTCAGACACAATAACAACAGCTGTTTCCATCATAGTCCGCTCATGAATCTCATGAATCTCATGAAGTCGTTGATGATAAATTATATAAAACAGAGTTCGCTATCTGGAAATCACAACAAAGTTACCTCGTTATCACAGAAACAACATTAATAACTGGTTATCACAGGAAACAGAGGAAGTGAGATGTTTACAGCTTCTGTATCAGTCTGAACTCTGTGACTGTCTCACCTGTACCTCCATCACCTGGATGGATGTTCTGGATGTCTGCTCACAGTTGGATGGTGTGTGTTGGCTCGTGGAGTGCAGCAGATACGTTGGTGTGATCTGGACGAGCCGGAGCTCTCAAACATTTGTGGACGTCTGATGCAAATATATTGAGACGGTTGTAACGACTTCTCGTCTGTCGGCGCTGGAACTTAATGATTTCTTTGTTGTTTCTGTGATGAAGATGGAGACGTCGTCATCGCTGCTCCTATAATGTGACATATGCAACCGACTGCTTTTAGTTTATACTCTTGTTGTTTTTGTAAAGAATTTAGGGATGAAGGGAAAATATAGAAACATATTTTTGAGGATCCTATTCTTGAATTTTGGTTATAAAAGAAAGAAATAAGGATTATCATTATTATTATTATTATTATTATTGCTGTTGCTAGTGCATACGTGCTGTAATTGTTCTTTATGGTGAATCATCTTATTTTTCTGTCTTCTGTTCACATGATATTTTTCTAAAGAGATTAAACATGCATGCGTTTGTTCGGACCAGCCGTCATGTCGGACAGAGAGTCTACATGATGTTGTGTACGCTGAAGAAACTTTGAGGATGATTATGATAATTAATACTTTTGTTTACAGCTTGTGTTTTATTGATAAAATATGAATTACTGAGGATAATATTAAAAAAGAGAAGCTTCCATGGTTTTAGTGTCTGAGTACATAGAATAAAACATTGTCCTATTAAAACACTCAAACCGGTCTGTGTGTCTTCATTCAGCACTGATGGTCCAGATACAGAAGATTTATGTGTTTCTTTTGTTTTGTCATGAAAACTTTGATTATCAGTCAGAACAAAAGATGTAAACCGGTTCAGCCGACAGTTTGTCTGTCTTATCTCCTCACCTTCAGTGTAAACTGCAACCGTAACACTTCTGTCCAGGAACAGCGGAGTTTGTCATTTTACTTTACAGAAACCATTCGAGAGGAGAGCTGTGCATCGTCAGCATAGCAGTGTTGTATTTTTGAATGATTTGGACGATACGTCGCAGGTACAAGGAGAAAAGAATGGGACTTAAGATGGAGACTTGTAGGACTCCACAAGGAAAACTCACTCAACCCCCGATGAAGAGCTGCAGGCTTTGAAGCCAGTTTTCATAGAGTGGTCAAACTGTGTAATTACGTGGTGGGCTGGGGTTACTGGTGCACTGAGGCCCAGAAGACTTTTCCTATAAGCTTTTGTGAAGGAGCGTCTATTAAATGGTGGATACATTTTTTGAGCGTCACAGCCCTGAGACATGACTCGTTTCACTGTCCTGATTTGATCATTCGGTCCAATAAAAAGTTGTAAAGTCTAGAAGAGACGCACGCTTAAATTATTTTATCCCCATTCAAGTCAACTGGGTGCTAAACAGGAAGTTAGCCGGCTCGGTCAACAGAAGTCTCAAGTGCTCACGCTCTGTGGGCGGCATAACCACAAAGATCTGAGTATTTTAATACCAGGAAGTCGAGGAATGAACGGGGAAGGTGTGGTGCTGCTTGTTTCAGTCCTGTATTGCGCCCAAGACGAATGCCCAACGTGCACGTATTACATACAAAGTCGACAAAAAGACACAACGTCGACAAAAAGACACAACGTCTCGTGACGTTGTGTCTGAAAGTCTACCAGCGTTGAAGCTCACACTGATGTCATGATGTAACATCGCTGATGTCCAGACATTCGTGAACAACAATGGAGGATAATAATCAGTAATCGTTGCAGACACACAGAGCTGTACGATGACACATCTACTGTACAGAGGCAGGACAGAAAGGAGCGACTACCTGGTAAGTCATGGAAATATGTCTCAGCACAGCTCTGATCGATCTGAACTCCACTCAGAGAACAAACATTTTAAAGTAGTTCACTTGCTGTCTGGCCGACAGACCTGACGCAGCGTTATGATGTTGTTATTTCAGCTTCTGATCCATTTATTGAGTCGGATCACAGAGAAATCTCTTTGTTCTGGTTCAGACTGATGTGATGAGACAGATTCATTCGGTCTACGTCTACCTGCTGCTCACAGGTACTATTTACTGATTTTAACACACCTGTTAAGAAGCTGCTCAGTGGAGACAGATGGACAGACTGAGACCTGGACACCTGTCGGCCTCAGTAGAGCTGCACATGTAAGGCAAGGCCAATATGTTCTTGCACCGTCAGACTTCTTATTATTTTTAACATCGTGAACTTTCACTTTCTTCTGTTTGAAAGATTAAAGGATGTCTCGCTGCCTTTTCTTCATAGTTACTGTGAGCTCGTTATAAACTGGAAGCAAGTGAATTCACAGACTCCTGACGTGCTCAACACGACGCCTTCGACCATTTCATTGTTTGTTTTGTTCTTCTTCTTCTTCTTCGTTTGGTTTTGTGGCTCTCTTGGATCGCAGACGTTCAGTGTTGGTTGAACCTGCAGCGTTTAAAATATACGTGAATGATTTTAAATGATGATGCCGACTGTCAAAGTATTTCCTCTCTACGAGATCTGGTTCTGTGGGTCGTGTTCAGATCCGGTGCTGTTTGTGATGATCAGCTGTGATCACATTTAAAATATAAAAATAGTCGAGTGTGTAAAACACGAACAGGTCGTCTGTCAGTCACATGATCTATTAATACTGCGTACAGCGGTTGTAGAGGTACAATTTCATACATGCTGGATGTGACGAGCTTTACACACTGAACAGCTGACACCCTCAGTGTGTGTGTGTGTGTGTGTGTGTGTGTGTGTGTGTGTTCTCCACTTTCTCAGCAGCTGCAGTGTGACTGAAGGAATGTGTTTTAGATGAAGTTTGGTGTTTTCATGTCTCAGCAGTTTGGATGGAGCCACAGTGAGCTCCTCTACAGTACAGACAGTACACACTGTGTGTACTGTATGTACTGTATATTACATGTATACAGGCAGTATACACTGTGTGTACTGTATGTACTGTATATTACATGTATACAGACAGTATACACTGTGTGTACTGTATGTACTGTATATTACATGTATACAGACAGTATACACTGTGTGTACTGTATACACACTACTGTACACAGTCTGCAGGTCCGTCTGACTGTTACACCGTGACACTGACCTGAATATGAACAGTTCCTATATGCACTGATCAGTGTGGCTGTGGCTCAGGGGTAGCCTTGTTATTGGAAGGTCGCTGGTTTGATTCCCCTGGTCTGCATGTCGAAGTGGACAAGATACTGAACCCCACACTGCTCCTGGTGCGCCGGTCGGCAGCTACTGACACAGTGTATGAACGAACGACTGTGAGTGGCTTTGGACCAAAGCGTCTGTACATGTAAACTGACTCAAATACTCAAATACTCAAATACACTGAACAAAAATATAAACGCAGCACTTTTGTTTTTGCTCCCATTTTTCATGAGCTGAACTCAAAGATCTAAAACATTTTCTATTTACACAAAAGATCCATTTCCCTCAAATATTGTTCACAAATCTGTCTGAATCTGTTAGTGAGCACTTCTCTGCCGAGTTTATCCACCCACCTCACAGCGGTGCCTCAGGCTGGCCACAGTCTCACACACACACACACACACACACACACAGACACAGACAGACAGACACACACACACACACAGACACACACACAGACACACAAACACACACACACACAGACACAGACACACACACACACACACACACAGACACAGACACAGACACAGACAGACAGACACACACACACACACAGACACACACACAGACACACAAACACACACACACACAGACACAGACACACACACAGACACACACAGACACACACACACAGACACAGACACACACACACACACACACACACAGACAGACACACACACACACAGACACAGACACACACACACACACACACACACAGACAGACACACACACACACACACAGACAGACACACACACAGACACACACACAGACACACAGACACACAGACACAGACACACAGACAGACACACACACACACACACACACACACACAGAACTAGGCTAACTAGGCTCGCTCCACCTGTTTTTGCTCCGCCAGGTGTCAGGTGGAGTCGAGATGAGTTCCTGAAGAGCTTCATTCTGGCTCTTCAGGAACCTGTGGGTGATGTCACGGTGGCTCCGCCCACTATTTCAGCCAGTTAATGGGGGAAACACGTTTGTAGTTCTGGTCTCAACGTGGACTTTGTCGGACATGAACGATAAAGTTTCACAACAACAGACGAGCTTTAAGCTCAGATTCACGACGGGTTGTTTATTTGTCGGCTGCAGCAGCATCAGTGTCTCTACTGAGACAAACACTCATCCGCCCACACCGCCATGTTTATAACTCCTCCTCGCCCTGGTGACTAAATCAAACATCCTCAGTTTATTCTCCTGCTGTAATGTTTAGTTTGATTCCAGTGAGAAACGCTCCAATAACACAAGGACACATTAAATATTCAACATGCACATTTCTGTCCTCTGACGGACTCCCGCTGCTCCGCTGGATCTCTGCTGCTTTAAATAGTCAACTCGTCTTTTTAGTGTCGAGAACCAGAAGAGGAGAACGTTCCTCTGTTCTCACAGTGGTTGTTTCCTTTAGTGCTTCAGTTCATTCAGTTCATGTTTTCATCCAGTGAAGAACCACACAGTACCAGAACCCACCTCATGTCCGTCCTCATCTTCACGTCTGCACCGATCTCCTGAACTTTGGTAGTTTCATCATCATTTCTGTCAGTAAGTTCAGATTTGAGCTCACGGTGACGTAAAGAAACACGAGCAGACGGACGATCAGGTCGTAAACAAACCTGTCGAAGACGTTACAGCTCAGAATGGTTGAAATAAAGAAAAAATAAAGGAGTCTCAGATTTCTCAGCAGGTTTAAACTGTCTCAGAAACATTGGACTCTCACAGCAGCGACATCACGACGGACGTCCAGTCGTCTCTTTACTGTTTTGTGCTGTTTAATGTGAACGAAGCAAACTGAAACAAGATTAAACCAGAAACACAAAACTGTCCAAACACTAAGGGATGTAAAGGTTTTCAAATGAACTCATTTTCAAAAACTATTTCTGGGATTCCTCCTCGTACCACTAGAGGGAGTACCATCGTTTGAGAACAGTGTCAATCATTTAACTAACAGATACATCATCAATCTATCTATCATCAATATTCTGTCTGATATGAAAACTGTGTTTAAGAAAGCAGAAAAAGATGCCTGGTGTCATTTATGGTTCTTAAATTATTTTCTCGGTTCACTGACTTCATTGTAGACGATAAAGTTTATATAAGTTACATATATATATAAGTTTACATAAGTTATATATATACGTTTACATTAGTTATATATATAAGTTTACATAAGTTATATATATAAGTTTATATAAGTTATATATATAAGTTTACATTAGTTATATATATAAGTTTACATTAGTTATATATATAAGTTTACATTAGTTATATATATAAGTTTATATAAGTTATATATATATAAGTTTATATAAGTTATATATATATAAGTTTATATAAGTTATATATATAAGTTTACATAAGTTATATATATAAGTTTATATAAGTTATATATATATAAGTTTATATAAGTTATATATATATAAGTTTATATAAGTTATATATATAAGTTTACATAAGTTATATATATATACGTTTATATGTTATATATATATATATATATATATGTTTATATAAGTTATATATATAAGTTTACATAAGTTATATATATAAGTTTATATAAGTTATATATATATAAGTTTATATAAGTTATATATATAAGTTTACATAAGTTATATATATATACGTTTATATGTTATATATATATATATATATATATATGTTTATATAAGTTATATATATAAGTTTACATAAGTTATATATATAAGTTTATATAAGTTATATATATATAAGTTTACATAAGTTATATATATACGTTTACATTAGTTATATATATAAGTTTACATAAGTTATATATATAAGTTTATATAAGTTATATATATAAGTTTACATTAGTTATATATATAAGTTTACATTAGTTATATATATAAGTTTACATTAGTTATATATATAAGTTTATATAAGTTATATATATATAAGTTTATATAAGTTATATATATATAAGTTTATATAAGTTATATATATAAGTTTACATAAGTTATATATATAAGTTTATATAAGTTATATATATATAAGTTTATATAAGTTATATATATATAAGTTTATATAAGTTATATATATAAGTTTACATAAGTTATATATATATACGTTTATATGTTATATATATATATATATATATATATGTTTATATAAGTTATATATATAAGTTTACATAAGTTATATATATAAGTTTATATAAGTTATATATATATAAGTTTACATAAGTTATATATATAAGTTTACATTAGTTATATATATAAGTTTACATTAGTTATATATATAAGTTTACATTAGTTATATATATAAGTTTATATAAGTTATATATATATAAGTTTATATAAGTTATATATATATAAGTTTATATAAGTTATATATATAAGTTTACATAAGTTATATATATATACGTTTATATGTTATATATATATAAGTTTATATAAGTTATATATATATAAGTTTATATAAGTTATATATATAAGTTTACATAAGTTATATATATATACGTTTATATGTTATATATATATATATATATATATATGTTTATATAAGTTATATATATAAGTTTACATAAGTTATATATATAAGTTTATATAAGTTATATATATATAAGTTTATATAAGTTATATATATAAGTTTACATAAGTTATATATATATACGTTTATATGTTATATATATATAACTTATATAAACATATATATATATATATATATATATATATATATATATATATATGTTTATATAAGTTATATATATATACGTTTATATAAGTTACATATATATATAAGTTTACATAAGTTATATATATAAGTTTACATAAGTTATATATATAAGTTTATATAAGTTATATATATAAGTTTACATAAGTTATATATATAAGTTTATATAAGTTATATATATAAGTTTACATAAGTTATATATATATACGTTTATATGTTATATATATATAACTTATATAAACATATATATATGTATATATGTTTATATAAGTTATATATATATACGTTTATATAAGTTATATATATATATATACATAAGGAACACTGGTCCTGAACGCCTCGTCAGTAGTCCCGCCCTTAACGCTGTGACTTTGTGACATCACGCTACATCACCATGTCACACATTCGATACAGTTAGTTAGTTTCACACGTAGGAATTGATTTAGCTCAGCTGCTCTGTTGATGTTAGCAGTTGCTGGCTCAGGTGTGCGTGAGCCGACCAATGAGAGCAGACTGAGGGCCTTAAAGAGACAGGAGCTGAAACAGAGCGGCTGTACGAGGAAACATTAAATCTTGTAAAGCTGTTCTGGTAGTGAAACAGTGAGCAGAATGTGTGTCCATCTCCTTTAATAATGTTTTAATAAAATAATAAAGAGCTACAGTCGAGGTCTCTTTGGGTCCAACGTTTGGGACGGACAGAACTCAGGACTGAAGTCAGAGCTGGACTGAACCTGAGAGACACATTTCTGTGTTGAGTGAATTAATATCGTCACAATCTGCTGATTGATGAACGTGTTGTCTTTTGTTACCAGATGATGATCAGCTGCTGGTTCTGAGTCTGTCGGACTTCATGTTGGAGTCACAGAGGTTATCTTGTTCACAGCAGCATTGTGACTGTTTAAAGACTCTCAGAGAACAAACAACAGAACCAGACCTGAGAGAGTCACCAGAACAACACGAGCCACCAAACCATCAGACTGAGACCATCTGGACCTTTGAAGACTTCTGAACACTGTGTTCTCAGATCTGAACTTATCAGTTCAGATGTTTTCACTGACAGACCCGTTGGATCAAACTGAAACCAGACTTCATTTGAACCGATCAGCTGCTACGACAGTCGCTCCATCTCAAACTGCAGTCCGCTCTGTGTGGCCGTCAGAACAGAACATCCTTTATTGGAGCGGCTGCAGCCTGACTGTGAGGCTTCAGCTGAGGCTCCATGAGTCACTCTGAGGGGGGCGGAGTCATCCTGCGGTGGCGGCGGCGAGTCCAGCTCCGGAGACTTCCTCCCGTAATAAAGCGCCCAGAGCAGCGTGAGGGTGAGCGCCATGGCGAGGATCTGAGCCACGCCGATGGACACGCCCAGGAAACGCAGCGCCTGCAGCTGCTTCGTCCCTCGGATGAAGCTGTAGATCTTCGGCCCGCAGCCCTGAAACATGAACACAGAACAAACAACGACTGAACCGTCAGATCAGAATCTCCCACAAACATCCAACCAACTTCCTCTTTCTCGTCCAATCAGAGGCGGCGGCGTCTCACCTCTTGGTGGAGGTCGCTGAGGTCGTGGTAGTGGGCCTGGCGAGCACATCCTGGATACTGATTGGAGCAGCAGGAGTCAGGAGGCCACTCCATCTCTGTCATCTCCAGCCAATCAGTGAAGTAGATCACCCCGCAGCACTTAAACTGTCCACAGGTAAACACACACACCTGTCAGCACGCAGGTCACATGAGTGTTAATGTGTGTGTGTGTGTGTGTGTGTGTGTGTTGTGTGTGTGTGTGTGACCTCTGACCTCTGTCTGGAAGCTGTTCCAGGTGTGTGTGAGCCACTGGTAACGCTGCAGGCCGTAGTTCGTGCATCCTCGACTTCAGACTGATCATATCAGAGCGCTGCACTGAGGGCTGCACACACACACACACACACACACACACACACACACACACACACACACACACAGATAAAGATCCTGTGTGTGTGTGTGTGTGTGTGTGTGTGTGTGTGTGTGTGTGTCAGCTCTCTGCTGATAAGAAACTCTCATAATGACTACAGTACCCACAACCCCCTGCAGGCCGACAGGTGAGATAGTGACATCAGCCTGCAGGTGAAAACACACACAGCTGCTCTGAGCGGACACACTGATGACCTCACTGTGACCTCCTCCTCCTCCCCCTCCTCCCTCCTCCTCCTCCTCCCCTCCTCCTCCTCCTCCTCCTCCTCCCTCCTCCCCCTCCTCCCCTCCTCCTCCTCCTCTCCTCCTCCCTCCTCCCCCTCCTCCTCCTCCTCACCTCCTCCTCCTCCTCTTCCTCCTCCTCCTCCTCCCTCCTCCCTCTTCCTCCTCCTCCTCCTCCCTCCTCCTTTTCCTCCTCCTTCTCCTTCTTCTTCTTCATGTGGATGTATTGTGGTTGTGTGATTGTGTAGCAGTGAACAGGCTTGTTGTGTAGCTGCTGTGAATAGTAGTAGTGTGTATTTCTGTGTATACTTGTACTGCTGTGTGTGTGTGTGTGTGTATGTGTGATGTGTGTGTGTGTGTGTGTGTGTGTGTGTGTGTGTGTGTGTGTGTGTGTGTGTGTGTGTGTGTGTGTGTGACACAGGATCTGGTGTGAGCAGCAGCGAGCCGCTCGTCTCACATTTCTGTTTATTCTTAGAAGTCGGTCGTGTCGGTAACCTCAGCTGCTGCTCACCGTCCTGCTCTCTTGTGGTCCGTTTGAGTCATCCACAGGTGGATCAGAACTTCTCTGAATGTTCATGTTGTTACTTTATCAAAGTTAAATCATTACAACAATTAATCTGACATGAGGTCAAAATGTTGAGGAGAGAGTGACTCATGTTATTATTACTGTTATAATCGCACAGGAGAAGAAACATACTGAGAATAATAATAATCATCATTACAACAATAAAGTTGTTATATTACAAACAAATGTGAACAGTTTATGTCAGAATTTGTAATATTATGAGAAAAAGGTTAAAACATAGGTGAAACGTTTGGACCCAGCCTGGATATGAATGTGTCAGAACAACAGACATGGTTCTGACCTCATCGTAGGTCCACACGGCGCTCGCCAGCTCCACACAGAAGATCACCAACAGACTGCAGAAGTACTGAAACACACAAACACACAGTGAGCCCGGTCCGACTCTGACACACACACACACACACACACACACACACACACACTGTAACACACATGCTTTAACCAGTGGTGGAGTGTAACTAAGTACATTTACTCAAGTACTGTCAATCTGTCTCCATCTCAGAGCTGATTGAATTAACAAACTGTGAACATTCTTGGCTCAGCTGCAAACATGTGATGATCTCATAGACACATGATGCATCACTGCAGATCAACCAACAGGATACAGAGCAGTTAAACAAAAGTACAGTTAGCATCACAAAAAGTGATGTTAGGGTAAAAGAAGCTCAATGTAACCCTCTGTGTAGTAAAGTGGAGTAAAAGGTACAATATTTATCTCTCAGGTGTCGTCGAGTAGAAAGTAAGTACAAATACTTCATACTAACGCACAGTACTTGAGTAAATGTACTTAGTTACAGGACTGAATCAAATGTAGACGTAGTTTTAGTTTCCTCAGCTGTAAAATCTGACACAGGAACAGTTTTATTTTTGTGTGTGCTGTGATCTCTCAGGTGTGTGGGCTGTGATCTCTCAGGTGTGTGGGCTGTGATCTGTCAGGTGTGTGGGGCTGTGATCTCTCAGGTGTGTGGGCTGTGATCTCTCAGGTGTGTGGGCTGTGATCTCTCAGGTGTGTGGGCTGTGATCTGTCAGGTGTGTGGGCTGTGATCTGTCAGGTGTGTGTGCTGTGATCTCTCAGGTGTGTGTGCTGTGATCTGTCAGGTGTGTGGGCTGTGATCTGTCAGGTGTGTGTGCTGTGATCTGTCAGGTGTGTGGGCTGTGATCTGTCAGGTGTGTGGGCTGTGATCTCTCAGGTGTGTGGGCTGTGATCTCAGGTGTGTGGGCTGTGATCTGTCAGGTGTGTGGGCTGTGATCTCTCAGGTGTGTGGGCTGTGTTTCCCATCAGCCTGGAGCTGCTCTCTGTGTCCGACCATCTCGTCTTTCAGAGACAGACTGAAGGGACAATCTTATCTCGTCTGAGGACAATAGAGACACCGGGACACCTGGCCCCGCCCCTCAGGTGACAGCAGACAGGTGATGTGACTCACAGAGCGGAGCAGATGGAGACAGAGTGACCACTGTTCACCTCTGACTGACTTCACCTGATGGATTCAGCAGGTGCTGTCACTGCTCCATCACCATGGTAACTGATGCTGCACACCTGGTCTCACCTGGAGGAGGTTCTGTTCAGGTTCTTCTCCTGAGCCACACAGACTCTAAGCTGAGAGAACATTTGATGAACCTGCTGACGAAGCCACAGGTTTTGTTTTGCGTTTGCTTCAGGTTTGACTTTAATCTACAGGTGAGTGTTTCAGGTGTTCTCCTGAGAGGAGACGTGTGTCTCTGTGCTGTCACAGGTGTGTGTGTGTGCAACAGCAGCAGCTGTGTGTGTGTGTGTGTGTGTGTCACAGGTGGGATTTACCCAGGACAGCAGCAGCAGGTTACACCTGAGCGTGCCGCAGTATCCCACCATGGCCACGATGATGAGGAAGCAACACACAGCGATGATGACGGGGTGAACAGCTGGAGAGTAGGTGAGGACAGCCGCCTCCTCCAACCTCAACACACACACACACACACACACACACACACACACACACACACACACACACACACACACACACACACACACACACACACACTTTCATCATTATACTCACATACTTTTACTTGTAACAGAGTTTTTTTACCATGTGGTACTTTTACCGTCGTGAAGTATCTGATTACTTCTTCCATCACTGCTGCAACAAACAACAAACACAAGAGACGAACCAGACTGAAGACACAGAGACACAGAGACACAACGACACAGAGACAAAGACACAGAGACACAAAGAGACACAGTGACAGAGACACAGAGACACAAAGACACAAAGACACAGAGACACAGAGACACAGAGACAAACATACAACTGTAACACTGACTGTAAGACACAGAGACAAAGACACAGAGACACAAAGAGACACAGTGACAAAGACACAGAGACACAAAGAGACAAACACACAGAGACACAAAGACACAGAGACAAAGACACAGAGACACAAAGACTCATAGATGTTGATGAGAGACATCAGGGGGACAGTGGTGGTTCATGTGAAGCAGACCTAGACTTTGAGACTCCTCTTCAGGTCCATCAGGACTCACCTGGTGTGGGCTGTCAGGGTCAGGACGGTGTTCAGGGGGTCTCTGATCCACGCTGCCACTCCCAGCACACATGCTGACATCAGCTGGACACACACACAGACACACACACACACACACACACACACACACACACACACACACACACACACAGACACACACACACACACACACACACATACACACACACACACAGATCAGTTTCTGCTGCCTACAAATAACACCTCAGAATGTGAGACATGCTGTGAGACAGACAGACGGTGGCCTAGATTCACTGAGAACCTTCACTGTAAACATGATGAAGTAACTGATTACTGAGTAACTAATAACTGAGTACTGCTGTGAGTTTAGGACTTCTCAACATGGCCGACTGTTTTGTCATTGTCACGTCTGGATTTTATCAACATAATAAATCAGAGTTTCAGTGGTGTTAGTACTCAGAGTACATTTACTCAGTTACTGGACACATTTTTTATATTTACATGTATGAACAGATTATATGACCAAAAGTATGTGGTCACAAACTACTAAATACCTTGAGTGTTGTGTCTATATACTTTTGTCCATGAATAAGAGGTGACAAACTACCAGGCTGAGCAGACTGAGAGCTGTTAGTGTAACTGATTACATGTTGTTACATGTTGTTTACAACTCATCAACGTGAAGTGGTTCATAAATAAACTGTCATGTGTGAAATTACACGTGAAATTTCTACTTTTTTTCAGATTTGTTTTCCACATTGTAATGTATTTTGTGAAATGATATATTTCATGTGAAATACCTCAATATTCACATGTACTCAACACCACACGTGTCTGTATGTTCAACTAGACATGTGGTTCCTCATGACTGACACAATGTGAATAGATCACACGTGGAACAGCTTTTTACATGTGATGTTAAAAATGTGTTTCACATATGTAAAATCTCTCAAAATCACATGTGAAATTATCACATGTGAAATGTGTGAAATCCACTTGATATTGTTGCATATGTAATGGTTTTCACATGTGACTTTTGTCACATCTTTCCACATGTGAAAACCAGATGTGTTTCAATGTGAAATGACCACAGATAACTTATTGTTTTTTTACATTGTCACATGTGAAATATCTGTAAATCACATGTGCCTAAATGTGAATTTATGAAATGTGAAATTGTGATTTCACTGATGTTATTCACACATGATTTATTTTTTTTAAATGTTTTACACATGTGAAATACTGTTTCACATTTTTTAATCACATGTGAAATGTCTGGAAATGTCCCTCAATATGACAATTTGTTTTGCATCTGAAATGTTTTTTTACATGTTTCACATGTAACTTTTGTCACAAGAATCACATGTGAAATTCATTTTCCACATGTGAATACAAAATGTGAAATCACATTTAAATTGTTTCTGTTCTTTTAACATCTCACATGTGAAATATCAGTAAAACACATGTGTGATGAGTTTCACATGTAACTGACAAAATAAATCACATGTGAAAACAAGATGTGAAACAGCATTTCACATGTGATGTTTCAAGTAAAATGTTTTCACATCTTTTATTTTACACATGTAGAATCTCTCCAAATCACATTTGATCACATGTGAAATTATCATGTGATCAAATGTGATGTGAAATAAAAGTTAAATGTTTTTGTCACAAAATAAATCACATGTGAATACGAGATGTGAAATGATCACATGTAAACTATTTTACATCTCACATGTAAAACGTGTAAATGTGAAGTTGTTCATGCTGATGTTGTTCACATGTGACTGATCTAAAACACATGAACTGTGATATTTCACATGTGAACTGGTGTTCCACATGTGATGATGCGTTCAGGGACAGGCTGTTACTTGATATCAGATTAACTGTGCCCTGTCGCTTCCTGTCCTGATGTGACTGATCGATAAACGGATCGGATGAAGTCTTTCTGTGTCTCACCCAGAAGAGCAGGTTGAGCGCGTACAGCAGGCAGCGCAGACACCTCACCGCGTCCTCCCGAGCCATCCCGACCGGAGCTCCGGCGTGCAGCTCATGTGAGGCCGGGGCACCATGGCACCATGCTCAGCGCAGACAGACAGCAGGGCGGCCGGAGAGACGCTGCAGGAGCTTATCGCTCATCAGAGGAGCCTCTTCTCAGAAACTGCGTCTGCTCCGTGCGTAAAAGCCGCATTCCGCTCCCCGCGCGCCCCCCTCCGTCACTCGGCTCTGTCCGCCGGCCTGTTTTAGCTGCTCGGGTGTATCCGACACGAGCTCCAGGAAACTTCCACAACAGGTGGTTTGTTACTTCCCTCAGCCCCGCCGGGATGATGGAGTGTGCCGAGCTGTGCGCGGCGGCGGCGCTGACATTTCCACATCAATCATCACTCAGTTAGCGCCGAAAATACGCACAGCGGCGCGGATCCGTTCAAACCACGAGTCTGCGCGCAGTCACGTTCACAACAAGAGTGATATGATCCAGAAACTGGAGGAGAAGAAAAGTAAAAGCGTCCAGCAGCAGCTTAAAAATCCGCTCCAACGATCCACACTGACGAGCTGAGTCCGCACTGCTGGCTGCAGGCTGAGGGGGGCGGCTCTCTGTCCGGCCCGGCCCGTCCCGTCCCGTCCCGTCCTGCCGCTTCTTCTTCTTCCTAACTAATTACATGCGTACAGCAGCAGCAGCCTCCCTCCCTCCCTTCCTCTCCCCTCCCTCCCCCCGGCAGGCAGGCAGAGTCCTGGGGGAGGACAGAGGAATGTGTCCGCCTCCAGCCGCAGAGCCGCGGGGTCAGAGGGCCGACAGGCTCCGACTGTTGTTGTGTTGAAGAGGAAGAGGAGGATGAAGGAAACACACACACACACACACACACACACACGAAGAGAGAGAGGCTGATACATGGAGTTTAATAAGACACACACATCTCTCTCTGTATGTCTAATATAGTGTGTGTGTGTGTGTGTGTGTGTGTGTGTGTGTGTGTGTGTGTGTGTGTGTGTGATTCATAAAGTTATTCTTCTTAGAAAAAAGAATATTCTCTGTCCACATATATTTGGCCACAAGAATGTGAGGGCATGTGACAAAATTGATAATAAGCAGGATGTGGTCAAAAGTATGTGGACACCATAACTGAACTGTAACACTGACTGTATGTAACTGAACTGTAACACTGACTGTTTATAACTGAACTGTAACACTGACTGTAACTGGACTGTAACACTGACTGTAACTGAACTGTAACACTGACTGTAACTGAACTGTAACACTGACTGTATGTAACTGAACTGTAACACTGACTGTTTATAACTGAACTGTAACACTGACTGTTTATAACTGAACTGTAACACTGATTGTAACTGAACTGTAACACTGATTGTAACTGAACTGTAACACTGACTGTATGTAACTGAACTGTAACACTGACTTGTTATAACTGAACTGTAACACTGACTGTCTATAACTGAACTGTAACACTGACTGTATGTAACTGAACTGTAACACTGACTGTATGTAACTGAACTGTAACACTGACTGTCTATAACTGAACTGTAACACTGACTGTAACTGAACTGTAACACTGACTGTTTATAACTGAACTGTAACACTGACTGTATGTAACTGAACTGTAACACTGACTGTCTATAACTGAACTGTAACACTGACTGTTTATAACTGAACTGTAACACTGACTGTATGTAACTGAACTGTAACACTGACTGTTTATAACTGAACTGTAACACTGACTGTTTATAACTGAACTGTAACACTGACTGTTTATAACTGGACTGTAACACTGACTGTAACTGAACTGTAACACTGACTGTTTATAACTGAACTGTAACACTGACTGTTTATAACTGGACTGTAACACTGACTGTAACTGAACTGTAACACTGACTGTTTATAACTGAACTGTAACACTGACTGTAACTGAACTGTAACACTGACTGTTTATAACTGGACTGTAACACTGACTGTAACTGAACTGTAACACTGACTGTTTATAACTGAACTGTAACACTGACTGTAACTGAACTGTAACACTGACTGTTTATAACTGGACTGTAACACTGACTGTAACTGAACTGTAACACTGACTGTTTATAACTGAACTGTAACACTGACTGTATGTAACTGAACTGTAACACTGACTGTAACTGAACTGTAACACTGACTGTATGTAACTGAACTGTAACACTGACTGTTTATAACTGAACTGTAACACTGACTGTAACTGAACTGTAACACTGACTGTTTATAACTGAACTGTAACACTGACTGTTTATAACTGAACTGCAACACTGACTGTAACTGAACTGTAACACTGACTGTTTATAACTGAACTGTAACACTGACTGTATGTAACTGAACTGTAACACTGACTGTATATAACTGAACTGTAACACTGACTGTTTATAACTGAACTGTAACACTGACTGTAACTGAACTGTAACACTGACTGTATGTAACTGAACTGTAACACTGACTGTAACTGAACTGTAACACTGACTGTTTATAACTGAACTGTAACACTGACTGTTTATAACTGAACTGTAACACTGACTGTAACTGAACTGTAACACTGACTGTATGTAACTGAACTGTAACACTGACTGTTTATAACTGAACTGTAACACTGACTGTATATAACTGAACTGTAACACTGATTGTATGTAACTGAACTGTAACACTGACTGTATGTAACTGAACTGTAACACTGACTGTTTATAACTGGACTGTAACACTGACTGTAACTGAACTGTAACACTGACTGTATATAACTGAACTGTAACACTGACTGTAACTGAACTGTAACACTGACTGTTTATAACTGAACTGTAACACTGATTGTATGTAACTGAACTGTAACACTGACTGTATGTAACTGAACTGTAACACTGACTGTTTATAACTGGACTGTAACACTGACTGTAACTGAACTGTAACACTGACTGTATATAACTGAACTGTAACACTGACTGTAACTGAACTGTAACACTGACTGTTTATAACTGAACTGTAACACTGACTGTATGTAACTGAACTGTAACACTGACTGTATGTAACTGAACTGTAACACTGACTGTATATAACTGAACTGTAATACTGACTGTCTATAACTGAACTGTAACACTGACTGTAACTGAACTGTAACACTGACTGTTTATAACTGAACTGTAACACTGACTGTATGTAACTGAACTGTAACACTGACTGTAACTGAACTGTAACACTGACTGTTTATAACTGAACTGTAACACTGACTGTAACTGAACTGTAACACTGACTGTTTATAACTGAACTGTAACACTGACTGTAACTGAACTGCAACACTGACTGTAACTGAACTGCAACACTGACTGTAACTGAACTGTAACACTGACTGTTTATAACTGAACTGCAACACTGACTGTAACTGAACTGTAACACTGCCTGTTTATAACTGAACTGTAACACTGACTGTATATAACTGAACTGTAACACTGACTGTTTATAACTGAACTGTAACACTGACTGTTTATAACTGAACTGCAACACTGACTGTAACTGAACTGTAACACTGACTGTTTATAACTGAACTGTAACACTGACTGTTTATAGCTGAACTGTAACACTGACTGTATATAACTGAACTGTAACACTGATTGTATATAACTGAACTGTAACACTGACTGTTTATAACTGAACTGTAACACTGACTGTTTATAACTGAACTGTAACACTGACTGTAACTGAACTGTAACACTGACTGTTTATAACTGAACTGTAACACTGACTGTATATAACTGAACTGTAACACTGACTGTATATAACTGAACTGTAACACTGATTGTATATAACTGAACTGTAACACTGACTGTTTATAACTGAACTGTAACACTGACTGTATATAACTGAACTGTAACACTGATTGTAACTGAACTGTAACACTGACTGTAACTGAACTGTAACACTGACTGTTTATAACTGAACTGTAACACTGACTGTTTATAACTGAACTGTAACACTGACTGTATATAACTGAACTGTAACACTGACTGTAACTGAACTGTAACACTGACTGTTTATAACTGAACTGTAACACTGACTGTTTATAACTGAACTGTAACACTGACTGTATGTAACTGAACTGTAACACTGACTGTTTATAACTGAACTGTAACACTGATTGTAACTGAACTGCAACACTGACTGTAACTGAACTGTAACACTGACTGTTTATAACTGAACTGTAACACTGACTGTATATAACTGAACTGTAACACTGACTGTAACTGAACTGTAACACTGACTGTTTATAACTGAACTGTAACACTGATTGTATATAACTGAACTGTAACACTGATTGTATATAACTGAACTGTAACACTGACTGTTTATAACTGAACTGTAACACTGACTGTTTATAACTGAACTGTCATACTCACAAACACTCAATAAAATCTATTCTAAGGTGAATTACATCACTGCACAGTTTAATGTTAAAAATATTCCCCAGTCTAAAACATGTTTTATTTTTGTCTCCAGAACCATCAGCTGGTTCCAGCTTGACAGTTCTGACCAGTGCAAGAAATTAGTCGGCTAAAAGAGTGTCTCAGAAATGACAGTGAGTACTTTGTGTCCACGTTTATGGCCAGAAGAATGACATCAGCCCGCCATGAATATGTTGGATCCCTCATTATTATTTACATCATTTCTCAGAATCTGAACACGGCAGGCTGAGTTCCACTTTGTACAGGACGTCAGTTAATTCAGGGAGTTTGGATCCTCGTACCAGTTTGTATTTAACAATACTGACAGTAGCTGTTTGTGTTTGGCCTGTTGCCCAACATTAAGATTGATTTTTTACTTAATTATAATTAATGTATTTGTCATTCCAGTCTGACAAAAGAGTCGTTACAGAGTCTGAAACTGTTTCCAAACAGCAGTAAGTGTTTTCACATCAGCTGTTTGATCAGATACTCTGTGACTCTGTTTGTATCACTGCAGAAGTCTGGATACAGTTTTCATTTATTCTTAAATAATCTTTATATAACAAATTATTCAACAATGCAACAGTGCTTGTCAGTGCATATCACATTTTAGCATGTCAGAAAGTTTTCCATGGGAAGAATAATCATTCTCTTTATGTCCTGTATGTACAAAAATGACACAAAACAGAACATGAACTGAAAAGCACAGAATGATATTTAAATATTTATAATTGTTGTAATCTTGAATGTGTAACCCTTTATTTGTTTTTCCTGGTAATTATTTTTAACTGGAGTCTTATAGCCATGTTGTAGTTCACCACACATGTGAGGGATGTGGGATTTACTGAACATCATCAGTATAGAGTGTTAGCTGATGTTTAATTATTGCCTCAACGCGGAAATACACTCTAACAATAATAAATATTCAAATAAAATCATCTGGAGATTGATTTGAGGATATTTTACAGGAGAAACATTGCAGGCACGTATTGAACTACCACTCCCACAATGCATCTGTTCTGAGAACGCAAATCAACGCCCACTTATGTCTCAACCAATCAGAGCCCAGGCAGCCGTGTGCGTCACATTGTGTGACCTCAGATTTTCGGGGTATTTTTGTGATCGAGACAGCGGCTGGCGGCGCCATATTGAAAGAAGACAATTGTTCCATAAAACGCTCAAACCGTGAGATTCAGCGCCATGTTGTACCTGGAGGATTACCTCGAGAGTGAGTATGCGACCCGAGCCGAGCGGCCGAGGCGGGTTCGGCGCGTATTGTCGGTTGTGTGTGTGTTATTTCCCGGCCTGTGTGGCTGCGGCCGTTAGCCTAGCCGTGCTAGCAGGGTGACCGCTTTTTCTTCTCTGGCAGTGATCGAGCAGCTTCCCATGGACCTCCGCGACAGGTTTACGGAAATGAGGGAGATGGACCTGCAGGTTCAGAGTACGTACACACCGCCGGGTAGCGGCACGGTGCACACACACACACACACACACACACACACACACACACACACACACACGCACAGTGAACAGATCTGTGACGGCTCATTCAAACAACACAGCAACATTACAGTCAGGCATTAGCATGAAGTTAGCATTAGCATGAAGTTAGCACAGCCGGCTAACAGCAGCGCTGATGAAACAGACTGTAAAGGAGCAGTCTGTAGTTTCATGGAAGACATTTTAATGAGAAGAGAAAGATCTTCAAACTAATAAATAATCAAACTGTCTTTGTTTTCATGACTCGATCAACAAACTGACCTTAAAGGACAACGCAATGTGTGTTGTTTTACTTTGTTTAAATGTGGCGGACCCTGCCACCTGCTTGTTTATTCACTGATGGAAACAGTTTGTATTATTACACCTTTAATATTGTGAATATTCTTCTACAAAGTACACAGTGGTGCTTTAAACTGGAATTAATTAAACATGATCATGTGAGTCAGCTGCTGTATTTTAATGCCAACACTTCTGTACTTTATTTCACTCTGTGATATACAGTAAGTACTTTGAATGAAGCAAACGATCAGAAGTCCATTAATATCCTGTCATGAACTGAAGTACGGCTGCACAGTTAATGGAAATATAATGGAAATCACAACATGATGAAGTCTGAGATCTAAAGGCTGAATGTAAACTGTGACGGACGTCATTATAATGAAGTCCTGCAGACGACATGTTTGTTCAGTAACGACCCCGACAAACGTCATCGTGTTCTGTTTTAATCCAAATGAATATTGTGAAGCAACAACAATCTTTCCTTCTGATCATAAATCATTACAATACGTAGATATGTTGTTGATCCAGAGGGAAATTCAGACATCCAGTAGCTTATACAACACTTACAAAACACAAATACAAACACATAATAAAGAAAATGTAAACAAGAATTAAGGTATGAACAGAAATAAAGATTAATTATAAGGATAAAAGACACACACAGCAATGAAGTGATCGTCGAGCCACCAGCAGTTTAACCTGTCCTGCTGCAGTCTGAGCAAACAGGTAGTTTAACTGTCTGAGCTTCAACAGCACGAGTGCTGCGGGTTAAAGTTAAAAAAGAATAATCTAATACTGTTGATAATATAAATTAAACACAGATTGAGCTACAAATATTAACAAACTTAACAAAACGTTGTTTGTGCTGCACATAGAAGTCAACAGAAACAACACACACTAACGAATATCTGTTAAACTGATCAACATGATGTTTTTGACTATTTTATCCTGTTGATTTCAGTGATCAATCTGTTGATTATTTTCTTAATTAATCTGTAAACAGTATAAAAACGCCGTCACATTATCAGTAATATTCAGCTCAGTGAAAGAAAACCTGTAAATGTTCACGTGAGGTGAAGTTTTGATATTTTTACTTCAGTGGTTAATCGTTTATGAAAACCGACTTGTTTCATGTATGAAAGGTCAGAAAACAGAACAATGTTGTCTCAGAGACAGAAGTGTGTCTTCAGGTGACGTTTGTCACCATGTCAGGTTTTATCATGACCAGACGCATTCACGATGATATTATCACAATATCTACTGGAGATTTGAAGAGAGAAAATACTTTGAGTTGGATGTTTCTTTAACTTTGTTTACTGTGTTTTCTCTTTTTTTGGCACAAAGCACCAGAGTACAGAAAACAACCAGATGAACTGATGAAGAAAAGATTCATGAGGCTGAACATCTACACGATATTATAATATCCTTAATATCACAGTTATCATCAGTGTCGGTTTATTGTTCCACAGAACTTCACTATGAAACAGAAAAACACAGAATCCTCCCTGCAGGCTTATAATAATATTAATAATGTAAAATGTTATAACGACCTTATTATCTGCTTTACATTAGTTATGATCACTGTCGGCTGAATGTGGAGGACGTGATGTTCCACCAGTGTTTATATCTGTAATGAATGTAAACGAGGTGAACTGGATATAAACGTGTGTGTCATTGTGTTATTAAACCACAGTTTGTGTATTTGTGTTTTCTGTTTTTAAACGTCACTGACTGTCCGTCTCCGTCCCGTCCAGATGCCACAGATCAGCTGGAGCAGAAGGTGATCGAGTTCTTTGTCAACGCCAAGAAGAACAAACCAGAGTGGAGAGAAGAGCAGATGGAGGTCATTAAAAAGGTCCGACAGCACAGAGTGACTGTAGAATGAATGTGCTCATTGATTATTAATCACAGTCACATTAACAAACACTTAATGAGTCCGAACTGTGTTTCAGGATTATTACAAAGCTCTGGAAGATGCAGATGAGAAAGTGCAGCTGGCCAATCAGATTTATGATCTGGTGAGTAACACCAAGTGTGTTCGCTGAGGATAGCTACTGAAACCAGGTATTAAACAGGCCCGGGCCCAGTTCTGTGGTACTGATGAGCTCTGACGTTAACGGTTCTTTTATGGAGAGCAGTAGTGTAATAAAGTATAATACATTATCAATACAGCTGTTCAACATCAACACGCAGGAAAACAATATTTTAATCTGTATCCAAGCACACGGTTGTGTCTTGTAAATCAGACGTCCACAGAGCGGAACATATGAGGACGAGTGTGTTATATACAGCTGGATCAGCACTGGAGAAGTCCTGGAAATGTCCTGGAGAAGTCCTGGAAAACAATGGAAAGCCTGGGAATATTTATTTATTGATATTTGGTTCGTGTCCACTGAGATATCAGTGAGTTTATAGTCAACTACTGTTGCTGTAGAAACGATATAATATTTAAAACATTCAGTTCTATTCCTGTTCTTAAAAAAAATCATTCCATAATGTAAATAAAACTGTAAATGTATTGATAAAGAACTGAACAGATAAGGTATCATTACGTTTAGTATATTTTGACATAGACTGACAGTAACGTTTGTGCTGCAGCAGAAACCATCTCTCCAGAGACGGCGTTCACAAGATGTCAGAAAAGACAGTTTGTATAAGACGTTTGTGTGAGAACAGTGTTGTTTAATTTACCACCTTTATTAAAAACATTCCAGTTGTTTCATTTTCAGCTCGGTGGGTAAACAGACCAATACGAGTAGTCGTATTAATAATATCCCAACGACACCATCTCCTGTTTATACATATTAATGTTTAATAAATGATAAACTCAGAGGAGATAACGATCAGCTTTACATGAAACATGTAGAAACCTGCTGATGTTGGACATGTTTAATACTAACGTGTGTTTTCAATGAAGTGTTCAGATTGTATTAATTAACATGACAAACTGATCAATACATGATGTGACTGCAGTCAGAGAAGCTGCTGCTGCTGTTGACGATCAATAACATGATCAATATTAACAAATGAAACCTGTTCATTCACTGAACAGTGTGACTGTAGTTCACTGCCACAGCCACTAGAGGGCAGTCAGAGACTTCACAATGAGGAGAGACACATGATCAGTCAGTCAGTGATGTCACAATATTGATCTGAGCTGCTGATCAGGTGTCTGATCAGCAGCTCAGTGTCACATGATGTCATTTATCAGCTAAAATGTCCTCTGTGGACATTTATCAGACAGAATGAGCCTTGAGAGATGGTTTTACGTCTCCGTCATCGTCCTGAGCTCAGAGTTGATCCTTCTCTTCCTGTCAGGTGGACCGGCACCTGCGTAAACTGGACCAGGAACTGGCCAAGTTTAAGATGGAGCTGGAGGCCGACAACGCCGGCATCACTGAGATCCTGGAGAGACGTGAGTCACCAGCAGCTGTTTAATGTTCTGATTAGTGATGTTCTGATGCTGACAGCAGAACCTGAGGTGCCTCTGATGCCACCTGACATGTTGGAACCAGAATCAGTGACACGAGTTGGTGCTATGATCTGATACCGTGTGATTTATTTAAAAGAAACAGGACCCTGTATGAAACATAACATCCATACAGGGTCAGAACCAGGAAGATGAAACTTCTCCTTGATCATCTCTAGTTGTTTGGTTCTGAGCCACAGACGTCCTGACAGATGATTCATATTTAGTTGCGAGCTTGAGCTCTTCTGACACATCAGAGGAGCTGAGATACTTTAACTTCCTGTCTTCTTCTTGTTTGTCTCCTCAGGATCTTTGGAGATGGACAGTCCGTCTCAGCCGGTCAACAACCATCACGTCCACTCTCACACCACAGCTGAGAGTAAGTACACCCTTCTGATACCATCTTCCACCAAGAGAACCAAGGGCTGGTTCAGTGCCGGTTCAGTGCTGGTTCAGGGCTGGTTCAGTGCCAGTTCAGGGCTGGCTCATGTAGGTCACCACAGCTGGTCCTTACAAAGCTGGTAAACTGGAGGTGCGAACAGTGACTCTCCTGCTCGTGGAAAAACAAACCGGCTCTTCACAGGTTGAACCGGCTCAGGGCCGGTTCAACCTGTGAAGAGCCGGTTTGTTTGTGGTGACCTACATCGACTCTCTATGAGTGTCTCTGTGCCTACATCCAAACACGACTGGTCCTCAGACCTCTGCTGCTTCCATTAGTTAAAATCTGTGGTTTATTGTCCCGTGGATCAGTCACAACACGCTACACCTGCTCTGATCATTAAACATCGCAGTCGGAAGCAGTTTTAGTTGGTCCTCGGTGACGATGACTCCGCCCCAGCCCCTGATGTAGGCAGTTCTTTGTTCTAGACCAGCAGAGTGTTGGTGCCACTCTGGAACCAGCTTTCTGACTGGGAACAAAGAACTGGTTCCAGCGTAGCACCGGCTCCGAACCAGCACCTGAACCACCTCGTTCATTAAAGTCATTAAAGTAATGAGGATGAGGATGATGATGCTGATGATGATGTGGATGTGTCGTCGTGATGTCACAGAGAGGAAGTACAGCGCTCCGACTCACCACACTACAGAACATGTCCCAGAGAAGAAGTTCAAGTCTGAAGCTCTGCTGTCCACGCTCACGTCCGACGCCTCCAAGGAGAACACACCAGGTAACACCACACACACCTGTTCACCTGCAGCCCTCAGTGTGTGTGTGTGTGTGTGTGTGTGTGTGTGTGTGTGTGTGTGTGTGTGTGGACCTCACTGTTACCTGTGTGTCCCCTGCAGGTTGCCGTACCAACAGCACGTCCTCGTCCACCAACAACGTGTACAGCGTGAACTCGTCTCAGCCTCTGGCCTCCTACAACCTGAGCTCTCTGCCGGCGGGGCCCGGGGCCGGAGCCGGGGCCATCACCATGGCTGCTGCTCAGGCTGTCCAGGCCACAGCACAGGTCAGTTCTCACACACACACACACACACACACACACACACACACACACACACACACACACTGGACAGTGTGAGGATTTCTGTCAGCTCTTCTGTTTTCTGATCTCTGTGAACCTCTTTGATGGTCGGTGAGACAAAAGGAGATGTTGTGACCATCAGCTCAGAAACACAGAAGTGAAGTGAACTAAAGCTGTGATTGTTGTGTCCAGATGAAGGAGGGCCGCAGGACGTCCAGTCTGAAGGCCAGCTACGAGGCCATCAAGAACAACGACTTCCAGCTGGGCAGAGAGTTCGCTCTGTCCCGGGACAACACCGGGTACTCCTCCTCTGCTCTGGCCTCCACCCTCACCCAGACCCTCACCCCCACCACCGCCTCTGACTCCAGGGGGCGCAAGTCCAAGTAAGACACACACACACACACACACACACACACACACTGAGCTGCTAATCGATATATTGCAAGACAATCACGTAACGATACGTCACGATATCTGTGTAAGTGAAGAAGAAGGAATACGGTATAGAGACAAAAAGCAGGATTTAGCAGCACCAGTGTATCGATAATCGTCACATGAGGACGTTTAGTCCTGAGACACATGAATGTTTTAACTGTGGGACTTAAAGTAAAACTGTGTCCACGTATAACGAATGTTTAAACCTGTAATAAACACATCTGTCCATAACTGACACACGAACACGGCTAACTGATGATCTATAACAAAGATGCTTATCCATCTCGCGTTTTCCAGAAGCAGCATCAAGTCTTCCAACCATCAGTCGTCTTCATCGTCCTCCTCTTCCTCCCTGTCGTCGTGCTCGTCCTCGTCGGCGCTGGCCCAGGAGCTTTCTCAGCAGGCGTCGGCGCTGCCAGAGGCCGAGGCCAACAGCCAGGTGGACTGGACCTACGACCCCAACGAGCCCCGATACTGCATCTGTAACCAGGTAACGGCTTCATCAGACCTCCTCCAGATCACAGGCTGCACAGCTGATGGAAGAGCAGGGTTCATCTGACACACACCTGTAACACACACCTGCTGACACACACCTGTAACACACACCTGACCATTCAGTGTGTATCAGCTGTTTCAGATTATAATGACTTTGAGTTTGTGCGTTAATAAAAATGTAATTTCATGTTTTTAACAGCTGAAAACTAAACTGTGATATTTTGCAGGTGTCTTATGGAGAAATGGTCGGCTGTGACAACACAGACGTGAGTGTCATGTTTGATTCTGTGTTATTGACGAGTGTGATGTGATCATAGAGTTTAACTGCAGCATCAGTTATTGATTGATAGGACGTGTTTGTGTCGGAGCTCCTCCTGCAGATTCATCTTCTCACATTTATTTCACTTTCATTCAAGAACAAAGTCCAGCTGTCGTTGATTAAGACAAGATTTGATCAAATAAAGTCTGAATTCTGCTCATAATGACAAGTAAAGTCAGGATTGTAACATTAATCCAGACTGAAGTCAGACTTAAGTGTCTTTGAATCCTAAAAGGAAGAAAAAACGTCAGATTTTTGAGAAGAACGACAGTTTCATAAGACTCATAAAGTGAATTTTGAGGAAAAATCAACTGAAAGTCTTTTAAATTAAATTCTGGGGTTTTTGGTCTCCAAAAAAGAAAGAAAATCACATTAACAAGTCTGACTTTTGTCAAGAGCGACAAAATGTGATGAAGAGATGTCAGGATTCAGAAAGTGAATCCAGATTTTTATTATTCAGACGTTTGATTTGATGAATCCTGAATCTCAGATCCGACTTTCTACAATGAAGTCAAACTGATGAGTTTACAGTTTCTGTCAGAATAAATAAAGTTTTTCAGATCAAATCTGGTCATTTACTCAAAATCTTATAATCCAGACTTTTGTATCTTTGAGGTTTAAATCTGAATAAAGACTGAACGTTAATCCAGACTTAAGTCTCAAAACCTTCAAAGTAAATGTCCACTGAAAAAAATAAGAAAAATATAATCACATTTATTATTGAGAGAAAGAAACAAGTGTGATGTTTGTCAACAAAGAGAGAAGCTGAGTCAGCTCCATTATATCATCAATAATATTGATAATCTGTACTGATTGTTGTTCTCCAGTGTCCCATCGAGTGGTTCCACTACGGCTGCGTGGGTCTGACCGAGGCTCCGAAGGGAAAGTGGTACTGTCCTCAGTGTACGGCCGCCATGAAGAGGAGAGGCAGCCGCCACAAATAGACTCGGCACCGCCTGTCGGCCATGTTGGATTTTTAACCTTCACGTCGTCCTCGTAAAGTACAACGAACCAACACAGTGCAGAGGTCAGAGGTCAACACGACGCTTCCACCACGCTGAAGACGAATCAAACACTTAGTGCCAACAGAAATTACAAACCTGGATTAAAACACAAGAAGATTAAAAGAACTCATCTCTTAACTCGGATAACTTCATCATCATCATCATCTTCATCATCATCATCATCATCATCATCATCATCGTCCTGCGAACACGAGACCAGAACACAACACTTCTGTTTGATTCTCCTCTTTATTAATCCTGACTTCATCAAACTAAAGTCTGAGTTAATGTCACAGCTGATCTGAGACGTGACCTCATGTTGTCTCGTCTTGACTCACAAACTGTCCCGTGGTGATGATCCGGATCAGTACAGACAGCCATCGTCACCTGCAGTCCAAGTTTCACTGTGAAAATGTTTGGAAACGGACCGATAGAAGAAACTCGGACACAAACTCGTCTCCGGCCTCACGGAGCTGACGTGGACAGACGAGAGGTCAGAGGTCGACCTGTCGGGCGTAAAGATAGTTTAACTGGAGCAGGACGCTCACACCTGCTGTCCAAAACAAGAGCAGAGCAAAGATTAAGATTCAGTCTTTTAATCGACTTTTCAGACCGACTTTGTTCTGCTCTGACCTTAAAAACTGAAAACTACATTTTGTTTTCAACAACGATTCAAACTTTATCCCCGAAATTCTGACTGGAAACTCAAAAATCTAAAGTTTTGACTCGATCAGATTTGAGGCAGAAAAAATCTAAATTCTTCGACTTATTGTGACTTTTGTTTTAATAATTCTGACTTAAATACAGAAAGTCAGACTTAAGATTCTGGACTCAGACTTGTGATTCAATTGAATGTTTATTAACAGAATTCAGACGTTTCTCTCATGAATCTTTACAATCTTTGATCCCGTTTTGTTTTCATTGATCAAAGTCTGACTTTATTTCTGTTTCCTTCTTTTCTGTGAGACTTCATAGTTTTACATTTTCAGTCCGGTTGTTTGAGTTCAGACTAATCAGACTCGGTTTGATCAGGTTTTGTCTCGTAAATGTTCAGAATTAATTTTCTCTGTTGAAGTTTTGAGGAAACGTAACTTTATTTACAAACAGATTTTTTTTACCTTCAGACTTTTTTCTTGAATCTTAAATCTGAGAATAAGTCCGACCCGACACACAGTGTGACGTTAGTCTCAGAGCTAGTGTTTCCCATGAGGCCGCGCTCCTCTTCCTTGTTGGAACTTAAAGAACTACAAACAGGACGAGCTGTTGGACTACAACTACAGAAGCCTGATGGACTCACTCCACATTGAACCAGACGGAGCAGATTTTCTCCTCTGACCTCCTGAAACTGAACCGAACAAAGTCAGAGATCCAACCTGACTCTGTGTTAGTGTGTGTGTTAGTGTGTGTGTTACTACATGTGTGTGTTAGTGTGTGTCCAGTCACTCTGCACTGACGCTGTGTGTGTTTGTTGGGATGTTTCAACAGAAAACAATAAAAAGATGTTTTTGTATCTGCTGAGCTTCAGTTTGACTTTTGTTCATTTTCACTGATTAAAACCACAGAAGAAGAAAATAATCACAGACGGGTGAAAAACTGTGTGAAGGTCAAAACGATTGAGCTTCTCGTCCAGCTGATGTCTCAGATCAGCTGGTCGGAGACAGACCACAACATGTCTGAACTCATCAGAGATCATCTGTGAGGGAAGACGCTCCACTCTGTAATACCACTGTAGTTCAACAGAGTGAGACCTCTCTGCAGATGATGTCACGTCGAGGGCGGTCACTGAGCTGGTGTTCTGGTCTCTGAGCTTCAGACAGCAGCTGACTGAACAGATGAACCAACGTAATAAAAGTCAGGAGTCATAAATCAGCTGAGAGCAATTTAAAAAGGCCACAAAGTTAATTGTTCCGTCAAACGGCCGTGATGTCGTCTGTTTATGTCGGTTGAGTCGGGCTTCAAGTTTCTGGTCGGATGATGGTTCCACTGCACTTTCCCGTGTCAGAAGTGGTTCTGTCTGAGTTCTGAGTGCACACGCAGCGCTTACCACTGATCCAAACAGATGGCTGAATAGTTTTAGTTCAGTGTTTGATCAGGCTCGTTAAAACTGCTAAACAGGAGACGTCTCTAACACGTCTGTCAGGACGAAGCTCAGCTGACGTTCAGCTGACCATGAAAATGTTGAATTAGTCCTTTAAAAGTTGCTCCGCCTGTTTTCAGCCAACAGGAAACTCTTTAAACTTTTGAACTGACGTTTTGTCCCTGAGAGCACCACCCAGCAGCACCACCCAGCAGCACCACCCAGCAGCTCCCAGCTCCACCCAGCAGCACCACCCAGCAGCTCCCAGCTCCACCCAGCAGCACCACCCAGCAGCTCCCAGCTCCACCCAGCAGCACCACCCAGCAGCTCCCAGAACCACCCAGCAGCAGCTCCCAGCACCACCCAGCAGCTCCCAGCTCCACACAGCAGCAGCTCCCAGCACCACCCAGCAGCTCCCAGCTCCACACAGCACCACCCAGCAGCTCCCAGCACCACCCAGCACCACCCAGCAGCTCCCAGCACCACCCAGCAGCTCCCAGCAGCAGCTCCCAGCAGCAGCTCCCAGCAGCACCACCCAGCAGCCCCCAGCAGCTCCCAGCAGCAGCTCCCAGCACCACCCAGCAGCTCCCAGCACCACCCAGCACCACCCAGCAGCTCCCAGCACCACCCAGCAGCTCCCAGCAGCAGCTCCCAGCAGCAGCTCCCAGCAGCACCACCCAGCAGCCCCCAGCAGCTCCCAGCAGCAGCTCCCAGCACCACCCAGCACCACCCAGCAGCTCCCAGCACCACCCAGCAGCTCCCAGCAGCAGCTCCCAGCAGCAGCTCCCAGCAGCACCACCCAGCAGCTCCCAGCAGCTCCCAGCTCCACACAGCACCACCCAGCAGCACCACCCAGCAGCTCCCAGCAGCAGCTCCCAGCAGCACCACCCAGCAGCTCCCAGCAGCTCCCAGCTCCACACAGCACCACCCAGCAGCTCCCAGCAGCTCCCAGCAGCACCACCCAGCAGCTCCCAGCAGCAGCACCCAGCAGCAGCACCCAGCAGCTCCCAGCAGCACCACCCAGCAGCACCCAGCAGCACCACCCAGCACCACCCAGCAGCTCCCAGCAGCAGCTCCCAGCAGCACCCAGCAGCACCCAGCAGCAGCTCCCAGCAGCACCCAGCAGCACCACCCAGCAGCACCCAGCAGCAGCTCCCAGCAGCACCCAGCAGCACCCAGCACCACCCAGCAGCACCACCCAGCAGCTCCCAGCAGCACCACCCAGCAGCACCCAGCAGCAGCTCCCAGCAGCTCCCAGCAGCTCCCAGCACCACCCAGCAGCTCCCAGCAGCAGCTCCCAGCTCCACACAGGAAGTCCTCATGTTTCAGTTTAAAGCTGTTTGAATATTTAAAGGTTCAGTTCACAGAATCACCACTGGTGGAAAGTAACTAAGTACATTTACCCAAGTTCAGTATTAAAGTACAGTGTTGTTGTAAACAGTAACCTGCTACATGTTCATTTTACTGCAGTACTGAAGTTACATCTTCATTTAATGTGACTTGTAATGGAGTATTTTTAAGGTGCAGTATTCTTCCTCTCTCTCTCTCTCTCTCTCTCTGTGTGTGTGTGTGTGTGTGTGTGTGTGTGTGTGTGTGTTTTCCAGAAATAACTCAGCCTTCAGAGTGTTTCAGCAGCGGGGGAGGAGGAGGAGGAGGTGAGGGAGGAGGAGGAGGAGGTTGTGACCTCCTACAGAGCAGCAGCAGCTCTACAGACCAGACTTCATTTAAAAAACAGCAGAAACAGCCTGAACTTCTTCTGTGTAGAAGTGAGAGCAGAGAAGAAGAGTGTGAGTGTCCCGGGTCGGAGGAGCAGCACTGTGTGAGTGTCCCGGGTCGGAGGAGCAGGACTGTGTGAGTGTCCCGGGTCGGAGGAGCAGGACTGTGTGAGTGTCCCGGGTCGGAGGAGCAGGACTGTGTGAGTGTCCCGGGTCGGAGGAGGAGGACGGACCGGGCCGTGGCGCTGCCTCTTTTCTTCTCCTCTGCTGGTTTAACTCAAACCAGATGTCTGCGCCGCTCCGCTTGTTTTTAACTTCCTGCGGCGCCGCCAGACTTCATGTACTTTTCATCAGATTTAAACCCTGAAGTTTAACCGGAGGATGTGCGCTTGTTTCTGAGTCTAACGGAGTTAAACGGAGTTAACGGTCCCGTTATGAGTCCAGTTGGACTTCCATCAGCTGACAGGACGTCGCTGTGAGCACAAAGTTAAAGCGCTGCGCACTTTGGATCGAGACCGAGCCGGAGGAGAAGCGGACCATTTCAGGAGAAGTGTTAAATGTAACTGTGTCTGAAGACACATGATCTCACCGAGGAGGACAGAAGATGCAGTTCGGCCGCTCTGACGCGAAGTTCGGTTCTTCGCCGCGCGTCCCGGCTGCTCCTCTGCTCGTTTCTGGGTCCATCGCTGCGCGCAGAGCGTCCGACTGCAGAATCAGCGCATTTTAAAGTTCGGCTGGTTCCTGAGGGTTCTGTGGCCCGACGACACGAGTTCATACTTTGACAGACTCGTATAGATCCACGTGTTTATTCGGCATCGATATAATCCATGAAAAGTTCGGCTTGGTTCGGTTTGTCTAACAATCTTCCAAACAGCCGAGGATATATGTTTCAGGAATGTTACCGAACCTCGCTGAAAATTCGTCTAATTTAAAGTTTGTTTGGTTCCGACAGAAGTTCTTCTGCTCCTGAACAGAAGTCAATGCTGCTCCTCACTGGTGGAGCTTCAGCAGGAAGTTCGGCAGAAATATAATCCGTCAAAGAGACAGTGATTATTCTGTCTGTGTGCTGTCCAGTCCAGTCAGACTCACTTTTGTGGATTAACTCTGCGAACTGGACCTGAAACCAGGAGACTCAGTGAGGAGATGAAGATGAAGATGAAGATGAGGAGGGGGCCTTCAGGAATGTGAGCTGAGGCTCGGTTCCTCTCATGCGGTGCCTCCTGGCGTCAGCCGGCGGACTCCTCCTGAGGGAGGCCGGGATGCTGCTCCGCCGCCGGTCCTGCTCCGGCCCGCTGCTGCTGCTCGGGGTGGCGGTGTGTCTCTTCTACCAGACCCTGATGGTGGCCCGGAACCGGCTCCGGTCCGGACAGCAGCAGCCCGCCGCCGAGATCCGCAGCAGGAGGCCGGCAGACGAAGTTCTGATGGAGGAGACCAGGAGGTTCATCAATACTCTGGAGACTGTACAGGTAAGGTGTGTGTGTGTGTGTGTGTGCGTGTGTGTGTGTGTGTGTGTGTGTGGTGGTGATGATGATGATGATGATGATGATGATGATGTCAC
>NC_133228.1:25980687-25995687 GCF_040436345.1 Pagrus major
CCAAAGAACACAAGAACTTCCTGTGAACAACAATCACTTCCACATGTTTCTCAGTGTGACTCCATGTTTGACCGGACCGTCCTTCCACAGCTGTAGAGCCCTCCTGTCCCATCCTGTCCCATCCTGTCCCGTTCTGTCCAGTCCTGTCCCGTCCTGTCCTGTCCTGTCCTGTCCTGTCCTGTCCCGTCCAGTCCTGTCCCGTCCTGTCCCGTCCTGTCCCGTCCTGTCCTGTCCCGTCCTGTCCAGTCCTGTCCTGTCCAGTCCTGTCCTGTCCAGTCCCGTCCTGTCCTGTCCTGTCCTGTCCCGTCCTGTCCTGTCCAGTCCTGTCCAGTCCTGTCCCGTCCTGTCCTGTCCCGTCCAGTCCTGTCCAGTCCTGTCCAGTCCTGTCCTGTCCAGTCCCGTCCTGTCCTGTCCAGTCCTGTCCAGTCCTGTCCTGTCCCGTCCTGTCCTGTCCCGTCCTGTCCTGTCCTGTCCAGTCCTGTCCCGTCCTGTCCCGTCCTGTCCCATCCTGTCCCGTTCTGTCCAGTCCTGTCCCGTCCTGTCCCGTCCTGTCCTGTCCTGTCCTGTCCCGTCCAGTCCTGTCCCGTCCTGTCCCGTCCTGTCCCGTCCTGTCCTGTCCAGTCCTGTCCTGTCCAGTCCCGTCCTGTCCTGTCCAGTCCTGTCCTGTCCTGTCCCGTCCTGTCCTGTCCCGTCCAGTCCTGTCCAGTCCTGTCCAGTCCTGTCCTGTCCAGTCCCGTCCTGTCCTGTCCAGTCCTGTCCAGTCCTGTCCCGTCCTGTCCTGTCCCGTCCTGTCCTGTCCTGTCCAGTCCTGTCCCGTCCTGTCCCGTCCTGTCCCGTCCTGTCCTGTCCAGTCCTGTCCCGTCCTGTCCTGTCCCGTCCCGTCCCGTCCAGTCCTGTCCTGTCCCGTCCAGTCCCGTCCAGTCCAGTCCCGTCCAGTCCAGTCCCGTCCCGTCCCGTCCCGTCCCGTCCCGTCCTGTCCCGTCCCGTCCTGGCTGGGTGGAACCAGTGTGTGATGTTTCCTGTCAGGATGATTTCTGTGAAAGATGAATTCAGTCTTTCTAAGTTTGTGCAGGAGGTGGAGTCTTTAAGCAGGTGAACAGGTGGAGGTTCTCAGTGGACCTCTACCTGTTCACCTGCTCTCCTTGTTCACCTGCTCTCCTTGTTCACCTGCTCTCCTTGTTCACCTGCTCTCCTCAGCTCACTGCTGCAGGCAGCTGTGTGCAGTGAATATTAACTCTGTTATTGATTAGCTCTGTTAGCTAACGCTGCTAAAGCCTCGGTGCTGCTGCTTCATCAGATGTCATCATCAATCGTTTCCCCGGTGACGTCCACAGGAAGCTCAGGGGGAGGTTCCTTGTCTCTGTCTCCATGGTTTCAGCTGTGACTTCCTGTCTCTGTCTCCATGGTTATAGGTGTGAGTGGGTGGAGCCTGTTGCTGTGTCTCAGTAGTTCAGAGAGAAGCTGCCTGAGGAGAATCTCCTTCTCTCACCTGCAGAGTCATCAGATGGTGAGACTCACCTGTTCTAGCCAATCAGAGACTGACTGAGAGTCACATGGTGTTACCTGACTGAACTCACCTGTCCGTGTGTGTGTGTGTGTGTGTGTGTGTGTGTGTGTGTGTGTGTGTGTCCTCAGGTGAACTTGTTGCCCGGGCTGATGGAGGCGTTCTCTGACGCAGGTGGAGGTCGCTGTCACTTCTCCACCCACTCGCACCTGACAGGTGAGTCACACAGGAAACAGTTAACATGTCACCTGTCCAGGTGAGGCCTGGAGCTCTGACGTGTCTTTGTGAATAAAGTTTTTTTGAAGGTAACTCACATACATCAGGACGTTAACGTGTCTTTGTAAATAAAGTTTATTTTATTTGTCACGTCTCAGGCTCTGAATTACCCATGAGGCCGTTCTCCTGTGGATCGGCCAATCAGAAGATGCAGGGAGTCGACAGGTGAGCTTCAGTCTGGTCACCTGAACATAAACACACCTGAGCAGCGTGTTCATCATCTCCTCTGTCACAGGCTGTCACCTGTCGGAGCCCCTCCTCCCGCTCTGGTTGCCGTAGTGAATGTTTACGTCCTGGTGACCTCAGTGAACCCGCTGACTTCCTTCCTGCATGACATCAGCGTGGTGACGACCAATCAGGAGCAGAGGGGGCGGGCCACGAAGGTAAAACAACTGCATTATTATTACTGTTGTCGTTGTCGTCGTTGTTGTTGATAAAGATTTTAACGTTTTAACCCTTCACCTCACTTCCTGTCTCAGCTCAGGGACTTCCTGCTGCAGCAGCTGGGACCAAACACTTCCCATGAGGCTTTGGGGCAGGTGAAGAAGGTGATTGGTGAAGTGCTGCAGGCTGCTGTGTCGACCAATCAGAGGCAACAAACTCTTGACAAGTAAGAAACAAACAGAGTCTGCTCACATGTCTTCTTTCTGTCATATTGATCCTGTAATGATCGTTAAAAAGCTCTTTAAGGTGGGATTGTGTGATATTTTAAGGTGGTCTAATGAGACCTGTAGAGACTCAATAGCTGTGTCTCAGTTCAGGGGCTGCGTCCTTCGAAAGCTGCGTCCACCGTTGTTAAATGGGACGGTCTCGCCTTCGGAGCATTTCCTGGTTGCGTCACCAGATGTTCCCGCCCCTCACCCTTACGTCACGATTTCTGCCGCCCAGGCCCGCGAAAGTGACGATCTACACCACTTGATGTCGCCATTTTCCTTCTTTCTTTCTTCTGTTTCGGGCGCACAAAGGATCTTGGGATATGTGAGGCCGCGAAGGATAGTAGCTGTGCGTCCTCCAACAAGAGGGAAGAGAAGGCTGCATTTGAAGGAGCCTTCGCATTGGGACGGCCTTCGCGCGGCGTTGTGACTTAATTGGCCTTCAAATGCGTCCAGGACCATTTTATTTACATTAAGCATAGAAATAAAAGCAGTAATTTGAAAATGTCTGTCATTTGAAGATTTTTTTAAAAAGGAAGAAAATCGAATAAAATCGTAAATCGAGTTTGGTGTGAAAAAATCGGAGATTCAATATTTAGGCCGTATCGCTCAGCCCTCCTTCCAAGGATGCAGCCCCTGACTTGAGACACGGCCAGTGAATGATCTTTAAACCGCTCACACTCAGGAAGTGTTTGTTGTGTTTCAAAATAAAATATAAAAGTAGAAACAGCTCTTTGGATAAATAAAAGTTCATGAGGAGAGAGAGACTTTTACTTTGACGGGACAAAGCTTCTTCCTCCTGCGGTTGAGTCCATGATGACTGTGTTGTGGTGCAGCAGCGCCGCCTGCTGGTCACATTAATAATAATAATCTCATTCAAAATGTTTGTGGAGGAATGTTTTGTGTGTTCAGGTGAAGAATCTGTTTAATCTGCACAACAAACTATAATATATTACACATATAAATATATAGAATATATATAAATATACTTTATATATATAAATGTATGATTCTATTGAACATATCAATGTTTCCTGACTGTGTCGTGGCCTCAGCTCACATCCTGTTACATTTCTTTACTTATTTAATATGTCACATTAAAACTGACCCTGTTGATTATTGATTGACAGATTACTGAAGACTGATTGTGTTTCAGGTGTGTGTTGTGTTACCAGCTGCTCACCTTCACTCTGCTCTTCAGCGGCTCCGTCACACCTGTGGTCGTCCAGGTAAGAGACGTTCAGGAGCCTCACACACTCTCTACATGTTTCATTATCAGATGATCAGGTCTGACAGAGCTCATCAATAAGGTCTGGATTTCCTTTGGGATCCATAAAGTATCTACCTGAGTATTTATCGTCAGTTCATGTCTGGAGTTTTAACTCAGTCGGTCCAGAGTGAGACATCCAGACATTTTAACAATCTTTGTTCCTGTAGTTTTGACTGAAAGCTGTCGGCTGTAAAGAGTTTAATAAAGGTCACATGACATCATTCTGCTCCACGAGACATTAAGATACGTTGTTTCAACTGATCAATAAACTGTTGGTCTGATTTCATCTAAATATCAGTTTCTCTCATGAAATAATGATGATGTGACTTAATAACAAAGACCAGTTTCTGTTTCTGTAATCAAATTAATCCAAACTCAGAGCGTTTATACTGAAAACTATCTAAATATGAGATGATCACTCAGTTTTCGAAGGTCAGCGCCTCCCTGTGGTGGAACAGGTGAACTGCTCACTGTGTTACTGCTGCAGCTGTGACAGACCGTCACATCAAACCACCTCATGTATTTAATGAAAGACAAGAGGGACGTCTGATGTTTGTCCTGTGACCTCTCAGAGGGTCACCAGCCTCGGCTTGAACCTCCTCCTCCTCTTCATCAGTTTCATGTAAACAGACGCACAGAGCTCCTGTTCTCCTCCCACCACCTGTCTTTTATTTTGAAAACACTTCCCCCAGAGGTCTCTTTGTTGTCAGATGATTAGGATGAAGATGAAGACGAAGATGATGAAGGTGTAATTAGTGCAGTTAATTTAAAGCTGCTGTGATGAGTCAGCGAATAAAGAGTCCTGTGATCAGTGAAGCAGCTCCACTCCAAAGAGTAATCTGATTACATGTACAGGACACATCTGAGACAAGTCAGTCCAGGCAGGTGACCATCACCAGACTCCCTTCACAAATGTAGTGATTTTAAGAGTTGTTGAGTTAAAACAAACTTTATAACGTAGTGAAACTCTGTCTCTGACAGACTCTGAATCATTGTCTCCTTCTTGTAAATTCAGCATTAAATGAAAACAGTAAGTTGTTTGTTTCCTTGTAAAAAGTGTCAGTTTGTGGCAGCATGGCTGCACCAGCCTGTCTGCTTCTGTGTCTAAAGTGCTAAAGTCTGACCTGCCAACATTTAGCAGCTGTTTGAACACACTGTTTACACTGATTTCACCAACAGACTAAAACATTTTATTAATTTATTTTGAGGTTATTATTGTGGTAATAGAAACGTCTGACATCTTTCTTAAATAAATCCTCAGTGAACAAACGGTCCTCAGGTCTTTCTCAGGTGTGTTGACAGTAAACGTCCAGCAGAGGTCAGCGTGTCCTCAGCAGCTCTGTCTCTTCTTCTTCAGGTAGAAACAGACCTGAAGTTTTCTGCTCTGACTGACGACACGTTCGACCGACAGATCACCAAAGACCTGATCCTGGAGGACACGCTGCACTTCCTGCTGTCCTCACACACACACCTGTCCTCACAGACAGACGGCAGACAGGTGAGACAACAATAAACCAAACAGTTTTATTAGAACTGAAAATTAAGCTGTGCCTGAGTTTTTAAGTGTCAGTGTGTTGAAACAAATCAGTCAGAAAACGTTTTAATACAAAATTTGATACAAATATTTTTTAATTAGATTTTTGTGATGTAAGTGTGTTGAAGTCTTTGTGCAGAAGAAACTTCAAACCCTTTTGTGACTTTAGATTTTTTGAAATGATGACACGAAAATCATTTTTCTGTTTCATGTTGTTTCCTCAGTATTTTCCTTCATCGTTTATTTAAGAAGCTCCTGTTTAAATAGTTTAATTCATTTTCTTTAAATCTGTAAAGTTAAATTATCTTCATCTGAGCCGTCTGATGAAACATCTCATAATGTAACATAAACACATATGATTGTATTTCTGTGTGTGTGTGTGTGTGTGTGTGTGTGTGTGTGTAGGGTCAGTACGGTGGCTGCAGAGGGACAAACTGTTTGTCAGAAGACGAGTTTCTTCTTCTGCTTCAGTTTCAGCGACAGATGAAGACGCCTTCATCCTTTCAGCTGGTAACAGGACGAGTGTCTCGTCAGCGTGGATCATATTTAACTATATATAACTAACTCAAATTTAACTATATATATATATATAACTAACTCATATTTAACTATATATAACTAACTCAAATTTAACTATATATATATAACTAACTCATATTTAACTATATATAACTAACTCAAATTTAACTATATATAACTAACTCAAATTTAACTATATATAACTAACTCATATTTAACTATATATATAACTAACTCATATTTAACTATATATAACTAACTCATATTTAACTATATATATAACTAACTCATATTTAACTATATATAACTAACTCATATTTAACTATATATAACTAACTCATATTTAACTATATATAACTAACTCATATTTAACTATATATAACTAACTCATATTTAACTATATATAACTAACTCATATTTAACTATATATATAACTAACTCATATTTAACTATATATAACTAACTCATATTTAACTATATATATAACTAACTCATATTTAACTATATATAACTAACTCATATTTAACTATATATAACTAACTCATATTTAACTATATATATAACTAACTCATATTTAACTATATATAACTAACTCAAATTTAACTATATATATAACTAACTCATATTTAACTATATATAACTAACTCAAATTTAACTATATATAACTAACTTATATTTAACTATATATAACTAACTCATATTTAACTATATATAACTAACTCAAATTTAACTATATATATAACTAACTCATATTTAACTATATATAACTAACTCAAATTTAACTATATATAACTAACTTATATTTAACTATATATAACTAACTCATATTTAACTATATATAACTAACTCAAATTTAACTATATATAACTAACTCATATTTAACTATATATATAACTAACTCATATTTAACTATATATAACTAACTCATATTTAACTATATATAACTAACTCAAATTTAACTATATATAACTAACTCAAATTTAACTATATATAACTAACTCATATTTAACTATATATATAACTAACTCATATTTAACTATATATAACTAACTCATATTTAACTATATATATAACTAACTCATATTTAACTATATATAACTAACTCATATTTAACTATATATAACTAACTCATATTTAACTATATATAACTAACTCATATTTAACTATATATAACTAACTCATATTTAACTATATATAACTAACTCATATTTAACTATATATATAACTAACTCATATTTAACTATATATAACTAACTCATATTTAACTATATATATAACTAACTCATATTTAACTATATATAACTAACTCATATTTAACTATATATAACTAACTCATATTTAACTATATATAACTAACTCATATTTAACTATATATAACTAACTCAAATTTAACTATATATATAACTAACTCATATTTAACTATATATAACTAACTCAAATTTAACTATATATAACTAACTTATATTTAACTATATATAACTAACTCATATTTAACTATATATAACTAACTCAAATTTAACTATATATATAACTAACTCATATTTAACTATATATAACTAACTCAAATTTAACTATATATAACTAACTTATATTTAACTATATATAACTAACTCATATTTAACTATATATAACTAACTCATATTTAACTATATATAACTAACTCAAATTTAACTATATATATAACTAACTCAAATTTAACTATATATAACTAACTCATATTTAACTATATATAACTAACTCATATTTAAATATATATATATAACTAACTCATATTTAACTATATATAACTAACTCATATTTAAATATATATAACTAACTCATATTTAACTATATATAACTAACTCATATTTAACTATATATATAACTAACTCATATTTAACTATATATAACTAACTCATATTTAACTATATATATATAACTAACTCATATTTAACTATATATAACTAACTCAAATTTAACTATATATACTAACTCATATTTAACTATATATAACTAACTCATATTTAACTATATATATAACTAACTCATATTTAACTATATATAACTAACTCATATTTAACTATATATATAACTAACTCATATTTAACTATATATAACTAACTCAAATTTAACTATATATACTAACTCATATTTAACTATATATAACTAACTCATATTTAACTATATATAACTAACTCATATCAAACTATATTGTCATGGGCTAAGGTTCCATTTCAGTTTAAACACTCCCAAAAACTCCAGGACAAAGATGATTACTTTCCATGAAGTTTACTGAGAATCTTGTGAAACTAGAAACACAATACAACAAAATGTATGTATTATTAAACAAATCAAACATCATAGCAGTATTTGGTACATAGCATGGCTTAGCTATCCTAGTGGCAGCAAAATATAGAGCTAGCTTAGCTTTGCAGCAGAATTGGCATCTCAGCAGTCTCGATATTCACATAAACTCAAATTACTTCATAACTTTATGTTGCTGGATGAATAATACTCACAGACGTTGCTTAAGCAAAGAGGGAGGAAAAATAGCCTGCTAACTGAAGAACTGATGACTGTGCTGACACAACTGTAACTGCTCATAACTGTAACTGCTCATAACTGTAACTGCTCATAACTGTTACTGCTACTTTGTTGCTATGGTTACGAAAATAAACAAATGACAGAACTATGTTGTTCTAGAAAGGCACACATTTTCTAGGGGCATAACATATATATAACTAACTCATATTTAACTATATATAACTAACTCATATTTAACTATATATATAACTAACTCATATTTAACTATATATAACTAACTCATATTTAACTATATATAACTAACTCATATTTAACTATATATAACTAACTCGTATTTAACTTTATATATAACTTACTGAGATTTAACTTTATATATAACTTACTCATATTTTACTTTATATATAACTAACTCATATTTTACTTTATATATAACTAACTCATATTTAACTATATATATAACTAACTCAGATATAACTTTATATATAACTAGTGTTGAATAACTAACTCATATTTACCTATATATAACTAACTCATATTTAACTTTATATATAACTAGTGTTGAATAACTAACTCATATTTACCTATATATAACTAACTCAGATTTAACTTTATATATAACTAGTGTTGAATAACTAACTCATATTTACCTATGTATAACTTACTCATATTTAACTTTATATATAACTTACTCATATTTAACTTTATATATAACTAATTCATATTTAACTTTATATAACTAATTCATATTTAACTTTATATATAACTAACTTATATTTAACTTTATATATAACTAACTCACATCTAACTATATATAACTGACTCATATTTAACTTTATATAACTAACTCATATTTAACTAAATATAACTTACTCATATTTTACGTTATATATAACTAACTCTTATTTAACATGTTTCTACAAACTGAAGTCTAATTTTAAAAACATTCTCCTTTTATTCTGTCAGACTTTATATATATTCATGTTTGATTTATGACTCAGTTTTGTCCAGAAGACACTTGTCCTCTGAAGACACTCAGCCTCCAAAAGCTTCTTCAGTTCTTCTGGTTAAATGTTTAGATTTGAAACACAGAATGAAACAAAGGAGATTATTAAAGGGTCCAGTTGACTTCGACAGAAGAATGTATGGAGATGTGTTAACACTCACTGAGACTTTAAACTTGATTCACACTTTGTGTAACCAGACCTAAAGATCGATCAGCTGAAAACACTAAATGTAGTCGCACCTGGAGATGTTTCATGTTGTGTCACAGCCACAGGGCTGCCAGACAGCTGACCACAGTTTGAGTCACAACACTGGATGTTGTTTGTATTTTAATCCAATCCCTGATGTTTTCTCACTCTAACCAGTTGGTTTCTGTGCCTCAGCCTAACCAGAGCATAAACACAGCATTGTAACAGAAGAGAAATAGAAAATTCAACCTAAACAAACAAAGTTTCAACATAAAGAAAAGTTCAGTTTGAACTTCACAAAAACAGAAACTTTTATTCTGTTTTTTTTGTGTTTAGACACAAAAAACACTTAGTTAGTTTTGGAAAACACGTTTTGGATTAAAGTCTCTGGTTCTGTCTTGACATCTCGAAGGTTTCACACTGACATGTTGAAACTAACTGTCTAATATCACCTCAGTCAGCTCATCAATATGTGAAGTGAACCTGATCTGCTACATGTACAAACGCAACGTTTCCTCGGTTTGTAGAAACGTGTAATTCAAACATTCTGTTCAGGTCACTGACCTGATTGTTGGAATGAAACAGATCAATAATGATCAGAGCTGATTAATGGAGCTATTTGAATTTGATTGATTTCAGATCATTATACAGTCGTTAATGTTGGACAAACTGGTGTTTGACTGAGACGTACAGCAGTGAATCATCTGCATAGAGGAGGATAGAAAACTTGTGTAATGATAGAAATGATACTTTTGTACTTCACACACAGTTTACTTATTAATATCTGGTGGAAATGTGTCTTTATTCTTTCCTGTTTGTCATTATAATATGATCTGTCTGTGCAGCTGTCTCCCTGCTCCTCCTCCTCCTCCTCCTCCTCCTCCTCCTCCACTCCTCTGAGCGTCTCTGATCTTCTGATCAGGATCAGTCGTTACTATGAGCTCCAGACCAACCACAGCCACAGGTCAGTCCATCATCATTCAGCTGTAACATCAGCTGTGGTTGTTGTTGTTAGAAACGACTGTTTTTTTCCCCTGCAGAACTGATGAGACAGAAGAACTGACCAATCAGGAGTCAGCTCTGTCTTCTTCACAGGATGGAGCTGAAGGTGAGGCGAATGAACGACATGAATATCCGAAATATAAATGTAATGTAATGTAAATGTTGCATCAGACCTGTTGACACCAGCAGTGATGTTGTGATGTTTGATCCAATATGTGAACTACACGGTTCATCACCGCAGACAGAACAGGACCGCCAGAAAATCACCTTCAGTCCATTAAGATGTATTAATATGTGAAAACACGGAAGTTACAAACCAACTCACTGATGATGGAGGCAGCTGTAGATCAATAACAACATGCTCTGTGGGGTAAAATCACTGTTTTTATGAATGTAGTCTGGTGGATTGAAGAGAGCTCAGCTTCAGCATCCAGGTCACTGAGTCACGTTGTTTTGTGTCGTATAAAATTCTCATAAGTTGTGATGTGATGTCTGTTTCAATCAATCCACCTTTGTTTATACTCAACAGATCCTCACTTACAATGACATCATATCTACAACAGGCTTGTAAATGAAATCAGTTGTACTTTTATCACCTCAGTGGTGTTTATGAGTTTATGATCTGTACAGTGAGCCACATCCTCAGAGAGGAGAAACTTTAAACAGGAGAACACAAGATGTTATAAACCTGAGGAGGAGGATCCTCTCTAGGACCGGCAGACAGGAAGTAGATGTCTGCATTGTAAAGTGTAAAGACCTGGAGTCAGACTGGATCACAGAAGTGTTCACTGCTGCTCTTCTCGTCTCAGGTGTGTGTGTGGACCCTCACCTCAGACAGATCTACACCGACCCCCCCCTCACTCTGACCCCGCCCTTTAGCCCCTGGGTGAAGGAGTACCACGCCGAGGTCGCCTTTGACATGGTGACGGTTCGAATCCGGCCCGAGCCTGTCAGACCGAACTGTCGGGTCCACCTAGACGAGCACCGAGGCCCCAGGTGAGACCAGGACCTGTGACCTCTGACCTCTGGACTCACAGCTCAGATTATTAAAGGTTTTTTATTCTTCAGGATGGCAAACTACCCCGTCGGCCTCGGCGACAGCAGGATCAGCATCCTGGTGACAGACGACACTGAGCCGGAGCCCATCGTCATGACAATCTACACCGTCCACATCTACCGCGAGAGCCGGCCCAGTCTGCCCATGTTCGGGGATCATGTGATGTGCAGCTTCGTGCAGGTACGTCAGCTGCTTTCCTATTAGCTGCGGGGTGGGAGGCGATGTCGTGTCTGAGATTCATGACCTGACAAGATTCTTTAATTTGATGTTTTTCTCATGGAGTCTGGTCGGAGGAACACATGGAAGTTGTTTCACACAGCAGGCTGGTCTGAGTTAACAAACATTAAACATTTACTGAAACAGTAAAAGTTCTGACAGTCCAAAATAAAACAGCTGTGTCGTTTGGATCCGACATGTTTCTACCTCATTTTGTTTAAACAGCAAAACAACCTGAAGGTACCAGAGTCCGGCCCATGAACTTCCTCCAGAGACACAAACCTGGACTTCATCTGTCAGAGTGTGTGTGCTGTTTAACATGTGTCCACCAGGGGGCAGCGTCACGTTTATCAAACCACACTGTGAAGAAAACAAGCAGAAATCAGGAAACAGTGATGGATCCTGTCCGACCGACACCGAGGTGGAGCTCCAGGCTCAGAACACAGTGTTCCTAGTGGTCAGACTGTGTAACTACATGGTCACGTGACGCCTGCGGCCCAACAACACTTCCCAGAAGTTCACATTGTGAAACAAGTGACTGCAAAATAGTGGCTTAATTTTTTTCAGCGCCACAACCCCCCGAGACATGACTCGCTTCACTGTCAGAATATGATCGATTGGGTCCAATAACATTTGGAAACTGTAGAAGAGCTGCACGATTCCAACACTGAGTCCAGGTTGAACATAATGTCCTCTGTCCACAGGGGGTTTGGATCTCAAACACTCCCTGGCTGCACCTCATTGGATGAACGCCACTCGTGGGCCGCTGCTCCGGGATCTCAAACCGGACCAGCATGGCGGCTCGTTTGGAAACTAACAAAATGTTTCAGTGAGCTGCGTCTCTGAAGACATTTTAAGTGAGAAACAATACAACAGCTGCAGAATCTGTCTTCATTTTAACTCAACAACTGTTAGTTCTGATGGTTCTTGAGGAGTTTCCAGAGCCGACGGGTCCCACTGGACTCTTCTGATTTGCATTAAGTAACCAGAATTCAACTTTATGCAAATAAATTGAAATGATTCAGAGGAAAAGCAGCTGTGACGCTGCAGACACACAACGACCAGTGAAAAGCTTCATCTGGGCCGAGCTGCTGGTTCTGCCTCAGGTGTGATCAACTCCCCGTCCATCAGGAAGTTATTAACTATAAAACAACATGGACAGCTCCACCAATCACAGAGCAGAGGTTTGTCCTGACTGTAATGAGAGCTGACTGTGTGTGTCTGCAGCTGTAATGTGAACCATGTCTCCATCTGGTTCTGATGAACTTAAAGTTTGGCTGTGAGGAAGTGAAACACATTCAGAACTGGGTTTGAAGTTTTCTACATTCTTGTTGGTCTTTAGAGACAAACGACGTTACACTTTGATTCTTTCCGTCTGTTGCTGCTCACAGTTTTCACTCTTTCTGTCTCTGAGTTCTTCTTCTTGAGTTTCGTCCGGTCCGGTCCGGTCCAGTCCGCTCCGCTCCGGCTCGTCTCACCTGTCTTCTCTGATCTACCTGTAGCAGGTAGAGGAACAGAGTAGTGTTCAGTGATCGGGCCGCTGCAGGACAGAGGCCATTGATGCAGTGTGGCGTCGCCTCTTTCAAGTTCAGTCATGTGAAGATTAAATGAAAAGGACGGGTTGGGCGACGGGTCGGGCGACGGGTCGGGCGACGGGTCGGGCGACGGGTCGGGACGATGGGTGCTGACGGGCTGCAGCTTCAGGTCACGACACACCTGATCACATGATCGGTTCCACTGGACAACAGTCAGACTTTATTGACCCTCCTGCTCGTCTGCTTCAGAACCTCCTAATTAATACAGTGATTGATTGATTGATTGATTGATTAATACAGTGATTGATGAATACAGTGATTGATTGATTAATACAGTGATTGATTGATTGATTGATTGATTGATTGATTGATTAATACAGTGATTGATTAATACAGTGATTGATTAATAAAGTGATTGATTAATACAGTGATTGATTAATACAGTGATTGATTGATTAATACAGTGATTGATTGATTGATTGATTGATTGATTAATAAAGTGATTGATTAATACAGTGATTGATTAATACAGTGATTGATTGATTAATACAGTGATTGATTGATTGATTGATTGATTGATTGATTGATTAATAAAGTGATTGATTAATACAGTGATTGATTAACGTCACTCAGCCTGTCTGCAGTCAGCAGCTGCTGCTTCTTTAACAGGAAACTTCCAGCTAGTTTCTGTCCGGTCAGTAAACTGAAGGACGGGTCCAGCTGTGATCCGTCCCGTCTTCACTCCACTGAGGTCCAATGTCACAGAACAAACAACAAATAAATTAATGACAGGAAAAATGATTTGGACTGAAGCTGACGTCACGTGAGAGGCCCGGCTCAGTCACAGACGGGTTCACTGTGTTGTTATTAGTCATGTTGTGGTTCTGTAAGTTCTGAGCTCATTGTTGTGGTGATCTGGGCTCATTTCACTGTTTTCACCTTCTTATTGTGAAATTTGTTGACGACTGTTTTTTTCTTTGGGTTGTTAATATTTCCCATGATGCCGCACTGTCACAGACCTTTGAGTTTATACAGTTATAATGAGGACGTTCTCACCTCCACTGTGAACCCCACTGAGAGAATGCTGCACTCTGATTGGCTGGAGGCTGTCTCAAACATGTCTGTCCTCCCTCTCGTCCGATCGTCGTCTGCTCGTCACTTTGATTCGACACAATAAAATCGTTGTTTGTCCTCCGAGCGTGGAAAATCCAATCAGTCTGTGGTTGCTGGTGTTTCCATGGCAGCCCTGAGTGTATCCAGCGTGGCGCTGAGAGGGTTACTGAGCCCTGGTTTCCATGGCAACAACACCAAGGCCAAATGGAGGATGGGCCCTGACTGGACCGAATGCTGTTGACAGCCAAACATGATGTTAGCTAATGCTACACAGCTGCTGCTGGCTCATGTAGCGTTGATTAGCAAAATAACATGCTAACAAATGATTTTCATGCTAACGAGCAGACGATACTATCTACATCTCCCTGTAGTTTTATGGGCGAAGTTGGTATTAAAATATTTTTGAGCAGTTCAAATACAAACTATCCAGAACAAGTGCACTAATATCAACATTAGCTTGCCTAGCTCATATGCTAATGTTGTCGTAACTTGTGTTTTTGTCGGGTTTTTGGTGACCAGTGTGGCTAAAAATGAGAAAGCTTGACAAAGTTAATGTAGAGAACAATAACAGGACAATCATTTGTGTTTTTGCTGCAAACATGTCGGTC
>NC_133228.1:26000687-26008187 GCF_040436345.1 Pagrus major
TGCATTCTGGGAAATCTCTCAGTGAGAGAGAATTCAGTCCAGAATTCAGTCCTGGTATCAACATCCTGAGTAATCTGATTACAGCGTTCAGCTCTCAGTGCGTCTGAGTGACCACCTGTGATGATGTCACTTCCTGCTCCCCCGTCCATCACTGGGACAAACAGACTCCATGTTTCTGCTCAAAGACAGAAAGAAGTTCATGCAGAACATTTGCTGAATTTACAAGAAGGAACAAATAAGTCAGAATCAGTCAGAGACAGAGTTTCACACAGTTTATAAAGTGTCTCCAACTCAACAACTCACTAAACTGACACATTTGTTAAGGGAGTCTGGGGACAAAGAAGTCGCCTATACTGGTTACTGTTTAGTGTATCTGTAAAATGTGACATGTTTAGCATCAATAAAATGTTTCTTCTTTCATAAATTGAGTGTAAATGGTGAAATCAGTGTAAACAGTGTGTTCAAACAGCTGCTAAATGTTGGCAGGTCAGACTTTAGCACTTTAGACACAGAAGCAGACAGGCTGGTGCAGCCATGCTGCCACAAACTGACACTTTTTACAAGGAAACACACAACTTACTGTTTTCATTTAATGCTGAATTTACAAGAAGGAGACACTGATTCAGAATCTGTCAGAGACAGAGTTTCACTACGTTATGAAGTTTGTTTTAACTCAACAACTCTTAAAATCACTACATTTGTTACGAATTTTCATTATTTTGTAGGAAAAGTAACTTTTATTTCAGTCAAAATAACATTAAATTGAACAAAAGTAATAATTTGCTCTGTGATTGTTTTTGATGGTTTTGTTGCAAATAGTTAATAAAAAGTTTGAAGGAATAAATTATTATTATTATTATTATTATTATTATTATTATTATTATTATTATATGATATTATTGTCGTGTCGTTTCTGACAGAACTGGTAAAAAATTTAATTTTATTAAAACTGATAAACCGGCTCATTGAAAGTAAAGTGGACCTGTTCCTGTTGTGGTTCTGTTTCAGGACTGTGGTCTGCTGGTTCAGCCCGGTCTCTCCTGTGGTCTCCAGCCCTTCATCACGTCTCACACTTCACTTCACACCTGCAGCTCCGGACACCAACCAGGTCTGATGTCACTTCCTGTGTGTCACCTGTGGACAAACGGATCAAATATAAATATGATTGTTTACATTTCAGAGTTGAGTAATAAACAGCTGCAGCAGGAAGTCTTTTCTGTTCACTTGATGTTTTCTGTTGTTTTGTATTTTACACTGTTTATAAACGTGATTAGATTGTTGTGTTGACCCTGTTTCACCTGGTGCACAAACAGCTCTGTGTTTCTGCTAAGCTACGCTAACAACATCCTGACTCCAGTCCTGAAGTTAGGACAACTCATATCCCAAAATGATGAACTCACCTGTCTGTCTCACCTCTCTGTCTCACCTGTCTCTGACTCACCTGTCTGTCTCACCTCTCTGTCTCACCTCTCTGTCTCACCTGTCTCTGTCTCACTGTCTCACCTGTCTCAGGTCGGTGGGTGGTTCCATGTCTCAGCTGTTCTGACAACAGGACGTGTGATTGGAGGGAGGTTGCCTGGCAACCAGATGGCTGTTATCACCCGTTAGTGGACCGTCCTCTGCTGCAGGACTGTATGAGGGACAGGAAGGTGAGGTCATGTGATCACAGGTCAACTGAGGACTCAGTTATACCCACCTTTCCTCGTGTCTGTCTGTCCTCAGTCTTCCTGTCTGTCTCTCCTCACACTTCCTGTCTGTCTGTCCTCACACTTCCTGTCTGTCTCTCCTCAGTCTTCCTGTCTGTCTCTCCTCACACTTCCTGTCTGTCTGTCCTCACACTTCCTGTCTGTCTGTCCTCACACTTCCTGTCTGTCTCTCCTCACACTTCCTGTCTGTCTGTCCTCACACTTCCTGTCTGTCTCTCCTCACACTTCCTGTCTGTCTCTCCTCACACTTCCTGTCTGTCTCTCCTCAGTCTCCCTGTCTGTCTGTCCTCACACTTCCTGTCTCTCCTCACACTTCCTGTCTGTCTCTGTTTGATATCAAATAAACCAAAAAGAATCAAAATAAATCTTAAAAAATAAGATTTATTGAAACTTGTCTCTTCAGTCTCAAACACCATGTTGGACACCTGTTGAGGTGTCTCACCTGTTGACCACATGAAGACGATTCTTCCCGTCTGTCCTCAGGCGTTGTTCATCGGCGACTCGACCAATCGTGGGATGATGTACTTCCTGATGGAGCGGGTGAACGTCAGTCTGGAGGACTGGGGGAAGGCTCACGACACGCTGGTCTACAGGAACCTGAACGGCGACCGGACCCTGGTCAGCTACTCATATTATCCACAGTTCTGGTTGGAGAAGAAGAAGAGGCCGACGTTCAGACAGGCTCTGCTGCAGCTCATCGACAGGTGACAGGAAGTACTCTGAGGTTAAAGGTGTTATTGATGAAAGGTCATGTGGTGTTTCTGTGCTGATCGGATTCCTCTGTAAAGGTCACGACCGCTGGTGAACTCTAACATGACAGTCCTGGTGGTGGGCGGAGTCCAGTGGCTCAACACAGATCACCTGAGGACCATCAGAGAGGTGCTCAACAGGTGAGCAGATACATGGACACATCCAGCGACACCAAAATTATATAATTTACATTTTAAACAACAACATTTGCATATAATACACATAACAAACATTTTATATAGTTTTATTTCTACCGTCCTGCACAGGTGAGACTTCTCTGACTTTTTATAGTATTTAATATTTAAGATTTCTCATAAAGACACAACTAATGAGTTCACTGTGTGATCTTTTTTTTTACAGCATCCGTATGAAACCATCTGTATTGTTTTTAAATACAACAGTGTCATCAGCATACAGCTTTACATCCAGATTGTCAATAACAGGAGACCAGATGTTGATCCTGTGGAACACCAGCTCTGATTTAAACCTAGCAGGACAGTGTTTGATTTACATTAAGACTCCTGATGGAGTTACAGTATATCTATAGAAGGTGATCGCTTTAGCTGTGTAGCACTGAAACTGTAGAGTACAGGTGTTAGGTTCAGGGGACTGGACCGAAGTTATTGACCTCAGTCTTGAGTTGAGTCTTCTAAACATTTTTAAACCTGGCTCCGTCCAGTAGATCTCACCTTCAGTGTAATCCTTCAGGGCAACTGCCACCATCACAGCTCTGTTACTCAGAGTGTTTCAGTCTCTGACCGGCTGAGGTTGTTATTATACAGAAACCAGTCCTGCAGACTTTTAGTTCAATAATAAGGTCCTTTTTGCAACCAGAAACACAATTCTCGCTCTGAAATCTTGTGAGTTGAGTTGTTGCAGGAAGACAACGGTGGAAATGTGAGTCAGACTCAGAGAGGAGTCTGGAGTTTACCTCGAGGAATTGATTTCTAAAGTCACGACTGAATCAATTGATTCTGACAATCAGCTGTCACAACTCACCTCCAGAGAGATTTCAGAGTGAGACTTCTCCTTGAATGAGATTAAAGGATCTCTGTAGAAATGGTTTCTGTGATGTTGTCAGACTCTCAGAATAACAACCTCCGTCTGTCAGAGACAAAAACACTTTTAGTGGACCGGACTGTGACGGTCGCAGTTGCCCCAAAGGATTACATTTCAGCCATTGACTGAATGAGGGCGAGAAACCCCGGCTCATCAAAGTGTTGCTGTCAGGTAAACAGGCATCACTATCAGGATTGTGGTTACTATGACAACATGTTGACTCTCCTCCCTGCTCCTCCTCCTCAGAGAGTCTCTCAGTGATGTGGTGGTGGTGGTGAAATCTTTGGGGATGGGTTTCCATCTTCCTGTGGACGGGATCCGATCACTCAGTCCGGTACGATTCTGTCTGATGACACATCAGAGTCTGTGATGATGCTGATCGACTGTCTCACCTGGATCTGTCATTTGTTTCAGAGAGAGGTCCAGGATCTGTACACAGAGAATCAGAACATCATCGCCACAGCAAAGCATCATGGGTACGAGGTGATTGACACGTTCAGCATCACGTTGGGTCGATACAAAGAGTTCCTGCAAGGACGATGTGCCTGCCACTTCCACGAGGTAACGTGGCTTCATAATATATGTAGATCACAACATTTACAGCCGGGACACAGTTTGATTATCGTCTGAGAAACACCAGAAACCTTCTGACCTGGAGACCGACCACTTCCTGTCAGGAATCTGGTTCTGTTTGTATTTTCACATGTTAAAGTGTAACAGTGGCTGTTACTGGATCAGGAACACACTGAGTATCTAACCCAACACTGGAGATAATGACATGAGATATAAGACAGCCAATGAAAACTCAGCTTTCATGATTCAAGTCTGAAAACCACCCAATGAGAATTAATCGGATCAGAAATTTCCTGGACCAATCAGAGAAGGTCAACTTATAGACACCTTGTTAACAAACATTAAAGCAGCTGTTGGCGTCTCCTCTTCACAGGTGGAGAAGTTTTGGTCCAACAGGCCTTCAGACAACACGACCTCCACAACCAACAGAACCAGAACCGGACCAGGACTCAGCAGCCAATCAGGCGTGCAGGACATGGACCAGGAGACGTGGCCCAAACCCTTGTCCTATCACGTGAGAGGACCAGTGAACCAGGTGTACTCTGAGATCCTGCTGAGCCGCCTGTGTCCCAGAAACACCTGAGTGTGTGTGTGTGTGTGTGTGTGTGTGTGTGTGTGTGTGTGTGGATCAATGTTGACCATGTTCCTGTCAGTTCTGTTCGTATGAACGGATAATTATTATTTTAAACATTAGATAAGCTCATCACAATGAAAAAACTTCAGAGTTGAAGGTCCAAAGTAAAAACAGACAGAACCTCTACCTGCTGCTCCGTGAAGATCAACGAGACAATCAGCAGAAGTACCTGAAATATTTCCTCATGTGCAGTTTTTAATAAACACAAGCAGAATTCACTGAACAGTTTCTGACGAGCAGAAGAAACTCTTCACGGTTTTCTTTGATGCACCAGAAGCGTCGGTGTGATTGTGATCTGCACCGACGTATCTACATCCTGATGAGTACTAGCTAGTTTCAGTTCACACCGACTACGTCCTGATGAGTACTAGCTAGTTTCAGTTCACACCGACTACGTCCTGATGAGTACTAGCTAGTTTCAGTTCACACCGACTACGTCCTGATGAGTACTAGCTAGTTTCAGTTCACACCGACTACGTCCTGATGAGTACTAGCTAGTTTCAGTTCACACCGACTACGTCCTGATGAGTACTAGCTAGTTTCAGTTCACACCGACTACGTCCTGATGTGTACTAGCTAGTTTCAGTTCACACCGACTACGTCCTGATGAGTACTAGCTAGTTTCAGTTCACACCGACTACGTCCTGATGTGCTCCAGAGTGTCTCCAGCTACAGCTACATTCTGGTGTGAGTCAGCTGGTTTTTGATACATACTAACTAGTGTCTCCTAGTTTATACGTACCAACTAGTTTCAGTGCTCACTAGCTGATTTCTAATGTGCACCAACTAGTATCTAAAGTACATCGACTAGTTAATAATGCACACTAACTAGCATTTGACGTAAACCTTCAACATTTTTCTTACAAGAACTTAAAAGTGTTTCTTCACCAGCTACTTTCTAAACAGATTCTCATGTGCACTAGCTAGTTTTATCACACACCAGCTACTTTTTAGCTAGCTGCTCACCAGCTTATTTTAATGCTCACCAGCTAGTTGTTATGTGTAGGTAGGTTACACCCCGCCTTTCCGAAATCCCACTGTTCCGAAAATAGACGTCCATTCTTCGTAATGGCGAGGTTTCCCATTTTTTCTAAAGACCACGCTATTCCGAAAAGGCTATTGGGGAATTCCTGACCCTGACCCTGACCCTGACCCTGACCCTAACCCTGACCCTGACCCTGACCCTGACACTGACCCTGACCCTAACACTGACCCTAACACTGACCCTGACCCTGACCCTAACACTGACCCTGACCCTGACCCTGACCCTAACACTGACCCTAACACTGACCCTAACACTGACCCTAACACTGACCCTAACACTGACCCTAACACTGACCCTAACACTGACCCTGACCCTGACCCTGACCCTAACACTGACCCTGACACTGACCCTAACACTGACCCTGACTCTGACCCTAACCCTGACCCTGACCCTGACCCTAACACTGACCCTGACCCTGACCCTAACACTGACCCTGACCCTGACCCTAACACTGACCCTGACCCTGACCCTGACCCTAACACTGACCCTAACACTGACCCTAACACTGACCCTGACTCTGACCCTAACCCTGACCCTGACCCTAACCCTAACCCTGACCCTGACCCTGACTCTGACCCTAACCCTGACCCTGACCCTGACCCTAACCCTGACCCTGACCCTAACCCTGACCCTAACACTGACCCTGACCCTAACCCTGACCCTAACACTGACCCTGACCCTAACCCTGACCCTGACCCTAACCCTGACCCTGACCCTAATCCTGACCCTTTTGGGAAGTAAATGGAACTTGAAAGTCGGATTCGGAACAGCGGTGTTTCGGAGTGGGGGTGTTTCGGATTGGAAGGCCGTCCCCGTGTAGGTAATAGCTGTAATGCTAACCTGCTAGCTGTCTAATGGACACTGACTTGTATCTAATGTACAGAGACTCGTTTCTGACACACGATAGCTGCTCTTTAATGCGCTCCAGGGTTTTCTCTTTAAGTGCACCAGCTAGTTTGCTAATTAGTAGTAGCAAGTTAGCATGCGCGCTAGTTTCACATGCGCTGACTAGTTTTAGCGCAGAGTGGCTGGTCTGCAGGTGGTCTGTAGTTTGTGTTGTGTTGACAGAAGAGGTGAAGATCTCAGATGTTGTTCGCCCTCTTTGACTCACAGCAGCCTCTTTGTTTCCACGTCCACATTATATTTATATTTATATCTATATACCTCAGTCATTCACTTTATTGTGTATATCAGATAATATTCAGCACCAAAGACTCGATGATAACCGTGTTTATCATGTGAAGGAAATGTCTTATTTGACTCTGCTTATATTTTCTATATTTTTCTACAGATGTATATTGTGCCTTTGTCTCTGGACATGTTTACATGCTGGAAAATAGAATACATGAATATTTATATGTACGCCATGATTCTCCTCTGCTCTTTAAAATATGAACATGTTTACCAGAGACCAAACCGGCACAAACACAATTAATCAAAAACAAATCCGACTGTGAAGACATGAAATCTGTAGCTTCTTCTTCTTCTGCTGCTCATGAATGTTTAAGATCTTCATCTTCTCACAGCAAAATCTGTTTCCTACTTAAAACTTTAACAAAGTCACATTTTTTTAAAACTGTAAATTGTGTCTTTATATTTTGTCTTTGCAATAAAAGTCCTGTGTATCATAAATGTTTTATCAGCTGCTGTCAGTCTCTTTTAATGTGTGAACATCGGATTAACTGAAAAGCTGAGAATGAAAATGAATTCTTGACTTTGGAAACAATTGTTTG
>NC_133228.1:26013187-26015687 GCF_040436345.1 Pagrus major
TGACTTGGAACTTGTTGGACTTAGAACTTGTTGGACTTGACTTGGAACTTGTTGGACTTAGAACTTGTTGGACTTGACTTGGAACTTGTTGGACTTAGAACTTGTTGGACTTGACTGGGAACTTGTTGGACTTAGAACTTGTTGGACTTGACTTGGAACTTGTTGGACTTAGAACGTGGAACTTGTTGGACTTAGAACTTGTTGGACTTGACTTGGAACTTGTTGGACTTAGAACTTGTTGGACTTGGAACTTGTTGCACTCAGAACTTGTTGGACTTGACTTGGAACTTGTTGGACTTGGAACTTGTTGCACTTAGAACTTGTTGGACTTGACTTGGAACTTGTTGGACTTAGAACTTGGTGGACTTGACTTGGAACTTGTTGGACTTAGAACTTGGTGGACTTAGAACTTGACATGGGCCTCAGTGGTCTTTGCTCAGGACTTGTTGGTCTTTGAACGTGCAGGACTTCAACTTGTACTGGAGTAGTTTACCATTGTTAAGATGATCTTGAATCTAGACTTATGATGTCATCTGACCCTCTCTCTTGCTGTAGGAACCAAAGAAACAGCATTTATCTACGCGGTGATGGCAGCAGGGCTGGTCCACGCTGTGACGCGCTCCTGCAGCCAGGGCAACATGACGGAGTGTGGCTGTGATGGCCGGCTGCAGGGCAGTGGCTCGGCGGCGGAGGGCTGGCACTGGGGAGGCTGCTCAGACCACATCCAGTACGGGACCTGGTTCAGCCGCAAGTTCATCGACAACGGTGTCAAAAACACGTCGACAACCAGAGGAGTGTACACGCTGAGCACCATGAACCAGCACAACAGTGAGGTCGGACGCCAGGTGAGAACCACACGGAGACAATCATCAAATCTTTATTTTTACAAAACAACTGTGTCATAGTTACTCAAAGTACACAGAAGTAACTAAGTATGCCTTCATGTTTTCACTCTGTCATTCAGGCGATCCACAGGACGATGTCCACACACTGTCGTTGTCATGGCGTCTCTGGCTCCTGTGCCGTGAAGACATGTTGGAGGACAATGGCGGCGTTTGAGCATGTCGGTGCGTACCTGAAGGACAAGTACGAGCACAGCGTTCAGGTGTCGGACCGCTCGAGGAGGAAGACGAGGAAAAAGGATCAGCGTCGCCTCCCCGTCGACAAACAGCAGCTCATCTTCTTCAACAAGTCTCCAAACTACTGCCTGGAAGACCAGCGACGGGGCATCGCCGGGACCAGAGGACGCCGCTGCAACCGGACGTCCACCGGGCCGGACGGCTGCAACCTGCTGTGCTGCGGCCGAGGATACAACACACACGTGGTGAGACACGTCCAGCGCTGCGAGTGCAAGTTCGTCTGGTGCTGCTACGTCCGCTGCAGGCGCTGCGAGAGCATGAACGACATGCACACCTGTAAATAACAACAACACACCTGTAAATAACAACAACACACCTGCAAATAACAACAACACCTGTAAATACAGACAACAACACGTGGAAACAGAAAACAACACACAAACAAGCTCATGTTGCAGCACACAGCTGACTGATGTTGAGCATCAAATGCAAAGACATTAAGAACAAATCAGAACCGAACTGAAGAGAGAGACAGAAAAAGAAACTACTAAAAGTCAACACAGAGTAAACAAAGACTCGAGGGAGTGTTTCGCTTCAGAACCAACAGATCCACAGAGGATGTCATGTCCACTGCCCTCCACTCAGTCTGCACACAGCTGGAGGAACAGAACAGCTGCATCAGGATGTTTGTTGACTTCAGCTCAGGATTCAACACAATCTCACCATGAAGCTGATTGGACACTAAACACTCTGGGCTTCAGAACCGGCTCAAAGGTTCTAACAGACATCAGCCATAGTCTGTTCACCCTGCTCCCATCTGACAACAGATATACAAGTATCTGCTGCCATGTGGCAGGAGATCCAGACCGTGGATGTTTCCGACTGTTGTGGCGTCTCTGACACTCGATCATCGAACTGGTCCTGGATCTGTTTTTCTTTGGGTCTTTGTTCAGTTTGTCTCAAAGACTCAGAGACTGAAGGAGATGACAGAGTTTGATCAGTTTCTAACCCTGAAGTCCTGATTACAAGAAAAACTGAACATTTATTAATAATCTGTTGTTTCAGACTCAAAATCAAACAAAACATCATCCTGATAAATGAACAGAAAGAAGAAATTAAATTTTTTGTATTATATTTTTGTCAATAAACATTTATTTATGTGAATATCTGACATGTTTGTATTTTTGAAAACGTTCTTTGTTCTTTATTATCTGGCTGTTCGTCCGTCTCAGGACCAAACTGAGTCTCAACATGTGTTTTAAACAGAAGAGAAGTTATATTTTATAAAAACAAACAATCATTTAACACCACAGATCGTCTCTGGAAAGGTTTCAGGTTACATGTCATCCATTACTAAGTGACAACAATTAATAATGTCATCATTTAATAGATTTATTGACTCAGTTGGATCCCCATCAGCC
>NC_133228.1:26018187-26100687 GCF_040436345.1 Pagrus major
AGTGAGGCTGAGCGACACACAACACACAGCACAGCACAGCACACAACACACAGCACAGCACACAACACACAGCACAGCACACAACACACAACACACAGCACATAACACACAGCACACAACACACAGCACAGCACACAACACACAACACACAGCACACAACACACAACACACAGCACAGCACAAAACACACACCACACAGCACACAGCACACAACACACAGCACAGCACACAACACACAACACACAGCACAGCACAAAACACACACCACACAGCACACAACACACAGCACACAACACACAGCACAGCACAAAACACACACCACACAGCACACAGCACACAACACATAGCACATAACACACAGCACACAACACACAGCACACAGCACACAGCACACAGCACATAACACACAACACATAACACACAGCACACAGCACACAACACAACACATAGCACATAACACACAACACATAACACACAGCACACAACACACACCACACAACACATAACACACAACACACAGCACACAGCACACAGCACATAACACACAACACATAACACACAACACATAACACACAGCACACAACACAACACATAGCACATAACACACAACACATAACACACAGCACACAGCACATAACACACAACACATAACACACAGCACACAGCACACAACACAACACATAGCACATAACACACAACACATAACACACAGCACACAACACACACCACACAACACATAACACACAGCACACAGCACACAACACACAGCACATAGCACACAACACACAGCAATGCACACAACACACAACACACAGCACATAACACACAACACACAACACACAGCACACAACACATAGCACATAACACACAACACACAACACACAGCACACAACACACAGCACATAACACACAACACACAACACACAGCACACAACACACAGCACATAACACACAGCACATAACACACAGCACACAACACACAACACACAACACATAACACACAGCACACAACACACAGCACATAACACACAGCACATAACACACAGCACATAACACACAGCACATAACACACAGCACACAACACACAACACACAACACACAACACACAACACATAACACACAGCACACAACACACAGCACATAACACACAGCACATAGCACACAGCACTAACAGCAGCCTCATGAGAGCTGGACCAGGTGTGAACAGGTGAACAGGTGAGAACAGGTGAACAGGTGTGAACTGGTGAACAGGTGTGAACAGGTGTGAACCGGTATGAACAGGTGAACAGGTGTGAACAGGTGTGAACCGGTGAGAACAGGTGAACAGGTGTGAACAGGTGTGAACAGGTGTGAACAGGTAAACTGGTGTGAACAGGTGTGAACAGGTGTGAACAGGTGAACAGGTGTGAACAAGTGTGAACTGGTGAGAACAGGTGAACAGGTGTGAACCGGTGAGAACTGGTGAGAACAGGTGAACAGGTGTGAACAGGTGTGAACCGGTGAGAACAGGTGAACAGGTGTGAACCGGTGAGAACCGGTGAGAACAGGTGAACAGGTGTGAACCGGTGAGAACCGGTGAGAACAGGTGAACAGGTGTGAACCGGTGAGAACCAGTGTGAACAGGTGTGAACCGGTGAGAACCAGTGTGAACAGGTGAACAGGTGTGAACCGGTGAGAACCGGTGAGAACAGGTGAACAGGTGTGAACCGGTGAGAACCGGTGAGAACAGGTGAACAGGTGTGAACAGGTGAACAGGTGTGAACCGGTGAGAACTGGTGAGAACAGGTGAACAGGTGTGAACCGGTGAACAGTCTCTGTCTCTCTCTGCAGGTACTACATCAGGACGGCCAGTCTGAAGCTTCCCATCAGCGGCTGCTCCTTCGAGTGCTACAAACAGGAGGAGGTGAGGAGCTGCTGTCCTGGCTTCTGGGGTCCAGACTGTATCGGTGAGTTCACTGACACCTTCATGTCTTCATGGTCCGACTCACCCGATGTGACACTTTGGACCATTCTGAACTTTTAGACGCATTAATGTCATGACAAGCTCCCCCGACACTTTACAGGCAGATGCACCAGATGATTGTGATCAGTTAAAAGAAATACAAAAGAGCCAGAATGGTTCTGTTGTCCCGGTCGCAGAGTGATTGAGGGAGATCTGGTTATGTGAGATTGATATGATCAGATGTACAGGGTTCGTCCTCTGAGGAGCAGGAATGTGATCAATAGACCTGAAGATCAGGAGATCGGACACTTTGATGAAAGTCTTCCTCTTGGAGTCCTCCACAGGTGAACAAGAAGGAACAAATAAGTCAGAATCAGTCAGAGACAGAGTTTCACACAGTTTATAAGGTGTCTCCAACTCAACAACTCACTAAACTGACACATTTTCAAAGGGAGTCTGGGGACAAAGAAGTCGCCTATACTGGTTACTGTTTAGTGTGTCTGTAAAATGTGACATGTTTAGATCAATAAAATGTTTCTTCTTTCATAAATCGAGTGTAAATGGTGAAATCAGTGTAGACAGTGTGTTCAAACAGCTGCTAGAAGACACCAGGTTGGTCTTGAACCAGGACTCAGCAACAACCAGGAGAAGCGTCCTGATGATCTGAGGCTCTGACCCGACGTTCAGCTGTCTAACTGCTCTGGTGACACCAGAAAGTGTTTCAGTGCAGAGGTGTGTCCTGTCACATGTCCAGTCCAGTCCTGCAGGATGCAGATCGTCCTGCAGGAACCAGGTCTTCCTTCCTCTGCAGAGTCTCTGTCAGCAGGACACAAATCTGCTGACAGTCACACTCTGTGAACACACACACACACACAGACACACACACAGACACACAGACACACACACACACACACACACACACACACACACACACACACACACACACACGAAGACAGGTAGAGATGGATTCATTCACAGATCTGTGATGTTGTAACGAAGCGTCTGTTTGTTCTGTGGGTGAAGAAGGAAGCAGAGCTGATCTGTGGAGATAAGACACAACGTGACAACAACACTCTGACAACCCTCCACTAACCTCTGCTCACTGCTTCCTGTTGTGTGTCAGAGTGTCCCGACCGGGCCGACAGACCCTGCAGCAACAGAGGAGTGTGTTCTGACGGACTGGGAGGAAATGGCACCTGCAGCTGTCAGGTAACACACACCTGGATATATAAAACACACACCTGGATACACAACAATACACCTGGATATATAAAACACACACCTGGATACACAACAACACACCTGGATATATAAAACAGGTTCTGGGGAAATGTTACTTACTTACTCTGTGTGTGTGCATGTGTGTGTGTGCGTGTGTGTGTGTGTGTGTGTGTGTGTGTGTGTGTGTGTGTGTGCCTGTGTGTGTGCCTGTGTGTGTGTGTGTGTCAGGTGGGTTTTGCAGGTGTTGCCTGTGAGGACTGTGCCTCTGGTCGTTATGGTCCCACCTGTAGCTCAGGTAACACAGTAATAATCAATAAATCAAATCACGTCCGTCATGTTCACGTCTCACACTCTCCTCTGTTTCCTGTGTGTGTGTTCAGTGTGTTCATGTGTCCACGGCGTGTGTGACTCTGGATTAAGAGGTTCTGGTTCCTGCACCTGTTTCTCAGGATATAAAGGTCCAAACTGTGATCAAGGTCAGTGTGCTGCTATTGATCCTCATCAATCACGTATTACCGAATATGATCAATAGCTGCTACGTTCTGATGTCATGTAATGTTAAAGTTGTACCTGTTACCTGTGTTGTTACCTGAGTTCTTACCTGTGTTCTTACCAGTGTACCTGTGTCCTGTCTCTGCTAACCTTCACCTCTGTCATCGGTTTGTTTTCTCTTCTTTGTTCTGTCACCTGTCCAGTTCTTACCTGTAATGCTACCTGTTACTGTTAGTGAGTTGGTTCTTTACCTGTTAATTGTTTATTATTTACTGCTTCTTAGTATTTGTAATATTTGTTTTTGTTACCTGTACTGTCTTTTCTTGAATTAAATTTTTCTCTTACTGTTACCATGCTCCTGTTACCTGTACTGTTTCTGTTACCCGTACCCATTACCTGGTAACTCACTTGTGTGTATCTTTTACCTGTCACTGGTTACCATTACCTGTGCTGAAACTGTCTTCAGAGTTATGCTGTTTCTCATCAGTGTGGTTATTGTTTTTTTTTCACCTTTCACCTGTTGGAACCGTCTTGTGTTTCAGAGTTACCTGCGTGTGCAGCTCTCAGGTGTTTCTTACCTGTATAGTCACCTGTTGATTTACCTGTCTTGTGTTTCAGAGTTACCTGCGTGTGCGGCTCTCAGGTGTGAGCAGAACTCTCGCTGTATGGAAGAAGCTCTGACAGGACAGCTGGTGTGTCAGTGTCTCCCTGGTTACCAGAGATCAGGAGCTCAGTGTTTGTGTGAGTCATCAACATTCTGATCAATCAATCGGAGGTCTTGAAGAGGACATTAAAAGTCTTGTCTCCTCCGTCTCCTCAGCTATAAACCCGTGTCTCCAGGGTGTCTGTCATGTCCAGGCCTCCTGTGTCCACACTGGTCCCAACCAGCATCTGTGTGCCTGTAACGAGGGATACACCGGGGACGGACGAGTCTGCATGGCCATCGATCCGTGTCAGACCAAACAGGGAGGCTGCTCCGCCGGGTCTGCACGCTGCGTCTACGATGGACCGGGGAAGGTGAGGATGTGCTGAGGCCAGGGTCAAGATCAAGAGCAGGACCAGGATCAGAACTGAGTTCAGGATCAATATCAGTCAATATCAGGAACTGGGTCAGCAATTTGATCACTACCAGCATCGGACAGCACGATCAAGTTCGAGAACAAGTTTAGGATCAGGCTCAGAATCACGGTCGGGAACAACATTCAAGAATAGAATCTGGATCCTGAATGAGAAAAAAAAAGAAAAACAGGATCATGATTAGAAACAAGTTCAGAATAAAGAGCAGGATCCGATCAGAAGTGAGATCAGGATACGAAACAAGAGCAGGATCAATATCAGAAACCGGGCCCTGAATTAGATCACAATCAGAATCAGATAATATGATTAAGATCAAGATTAGGATCATAATCAGAAGCAAATACAAGGTCAAGAACAGAATCTGGATCAGGAACAAGAGCAGGTAGAGATTCAAGATCAGAACAACAAAGAGGATTAGTATCAAGAACAAGATCCGGATCAGAACTGGGTTCAGGACTGAAAATAAGAACAGGATCAATATATGGAACTGAGATCAGGAATTAGATCAAAATCAAGACCAGATCAAGATCAAGAGAAGGAACAGAATCTGAAACAAGACCAGAAAGAGGGTCAAGTACAAGATCAGAAACTGGGTTGAGATTATGAGCAGGATTAGAAAAAGATCAGAAACTTGTTTAGGATCAGAATCTGGGTCAGGAACAACATCAGGATCAGGAACACTATCTGGATCTGGAACAATATCAGGAACAGATTCAGGATCATGATTAGAAACAAGTTCAGATCAGATTGAAGAGTAACTTCCGCCTGTAGGGGGCAGCAGTGTTCAGAGGGCCGTGTACTGAGAGGACGTAACCCTGGTTTTATCTGCTGTCTCTTCCAGTCTCACTGTGAGTGTCTTCCTGGTTTTGACAACCTGTTGAACGGCGGCTGCAGCCTGAAGGACTCCTGTAGACCTGATTCCTGTGACAAGAACGCCAACTGTTCCACTGTGGAACCAGGAAGAGTCGAGTCAGTCCTTTACTTTCCTTTTTATCACTTCTGGATCTACTGAACGTTGCCAACACATATTATTACACAGATCACCTGTCTGTCTGTCCCTCAGATGCACCTGTCTCCAGGGTTACCTTGGTAACGGGAAGGTGTGTTATGGGAACATCATCCAGCGTCTGACCAGTCTGAACACTGAGCCTGGAGGACAGTGGAGCGGTCAGCTGAGCAACGCCATCAGTCTGTTCAGTACGATCATCATTCGTTCAGTTTCTTTCATTTATCAGACGATTCTGTCCAAAACTAATTATCATAAGTGATTTAAACCTCTGTAGGAACAACATGTCCGTCAAACTGTCCGTCCACGATCTGAGACCAAACTGTCTTTATTTGTTTCTGTTTGTTTAAATGAGACAGAACAGATTCCTCCGTGAGCTTTACAGCTGCTCCTAGATGGATTATTAAACGTTTGACAGAGCCACGATAGCTGTTCCAAGTCTTTATGCTAAGCTAAGCTAACCTAACCATGTCCTCACTCCACATCACACTAACCATAGTTTATATGACATACATGTCTTTTCCCTGACATTAACCATCAATGTGCAGAAGTGAGAATTTTAAAAACATTGTTGCTGGAACATAAAACAAACGTTGCACCACAGATTGTTTTTAAGTTGATTGTGTTTAGAGGCGGAGCTGTAAATGTGATCAATGAGAATGAGATGAGTTTGCTTGAGACGTGATTTTGATTTATGTATTCAGCTCCAGGACCCTCTCATGATGTCACACATTATTGATTACAGTCAGTCAATACAAACACTGATTAGTGGTGAAACCTGGTGTCTCTTTTCAGTCTGTTCCTTCACAATATAATGAATTTGTACAAGTCCTTGTACCATCGATAATAAATAACATCAGATGTAATTCTGTGAGTTTTTGTGTTTTCAGATTCTCTCTCATGGCCTCTGCAGAGTTTTGGTCCTTTCACTCTGTTTGTCCCGATCAATAAAGGCTTCAGGGGAACTTCAGTAAGAGTCACAGATTCATCTGATGATCAATTTTCATCAGCAGCTGTTTTTAAATGTTATTTATTTACAACCTGAGTCTGATTTTTAATATTTCACTACAACAGTTTTCAGATCCAGACATTTCTACCAGAACTTTAACTGAGGAGATTGTATGTGTGTGTGTGTGTGTGTGTGTGTGTGTGTGTGTGTGTTGTCCAGGTGAGGACTCTGACAGCTGACGTGTCCAAAGCTAAATACCTGTGTAAGATGCACCTGGTTGCCGGGGTGATGCCCTTTGACACTCTGAAAAAAACAGACGTCTTTTACACCCTGACTGGAAAATCAGCTGAGACGGACACAACAGAGGGGGTGAGTTACTACTGCTGCTGCTAGCTGCTGCTGCTAGCTGCTGCTGGTGTGATTGCTCTGGTGTGATTGTTCTGGTGTGGTTGTTCTGGTGTGGTTGCTCTGGTGTGGTTGCTCTGGTGTGGTTGTTCTGGTGTGGTTGTTCTGGTGTGATTGCACTGGTGTGGTTGTTCTGGTGTGATTGCTCTGGTGTGATTACTCTGGTGTGATTGCTCTGGTGTGGTTGTTCTGGTGTGATTGCTCTGGTGTGATTGCTCTGGTGTGGTTGCTCTGGTGTGATTGCTCTGGTGTGACACGTCGTCTGCTTGTTCCTCCAGGACAGTCAGACTAAGATCCGTATCCATGGCAGCAGGAAGAAAGGTGTGATTGTGCAGCCTGACCTGGTGGCGTCTAACGGGATGATTCACATCATCAATAAGCTGATGGACAGTGTTTCCCCCACAGTGGAGAGTGACACACAGGTGAACACACCAGATCGATACTGAACTGTTTGTGTCCACATGTTTCTGATCAGACTCATTACATGAACATGTTGTTTCCTCTCAGGAGAATCTGATGAAGATCATCTCTGATTACGGAAAGTTTGACAGGTTCAAGTCTTTATTAGAGGTCAGTAGGTCACACGCATTAAATCACCACCAGGTCGGTCGTTGGTGAGAAACTCTGCTGTCTGTACAGTTTGTGCACCGTTAGTCACATTAACTGAAGTGTTTGTGTCTGTGCAGAAGGCCGACCTGTCGTCAGTCCTGGACCGTCCTGGTCCAATCACCGTCTTCGCTCCTAGCAGCTCAGCCTTCGATGCGATGGCTGAAGGACACCTGCAGTACCTGAGCAGTGCTGAAGTGAGAACATCACAGACACAAGTCATCACAGCTCTAAACATTGATTTAATTGAACCATTTCAGTCGGCTGTAATTCACCACGATAATCCAATTAAAACCACTTTAATCCTTCAGGGTCACAACAAACTGGTGGAGCTGCTCAGGAACCACATCGTCCTGTCGACGGCGGTCAGTACAGCCGACATGTTTTAATTCACTAACTACGCTTTCATTCATTCATATATTCTAATCATGTATGTTCTTGTTTTAAAGCTGGAGGTCTATAACGCCGTGTCCAGTCCCAGAATCATGACGACAGCCAATCAGGTTCTGACGATAAACGTGACAGAAAACGTGAGTGTGGATCTTAAAAATGTCTTTGTGTTGTTCTCAGGTGTCCTGAAAAAGAGATCCTGAACTCATTGATACGTCTGTGCTTTGATAATATCACAGCTGCTCATCATCAACTGGACGGCTTCCAAAACTAGATGTAAAGTAAAACATAAGAGTCGCACCAACAGTTTGTTTCACTGTGAATTCAGTATCACAAAGTCTAATTCAGACTGTTTGACCTTAAGGACGAGACCAGGATCAGGACTGTAATCAAAAGGGTTCAAGAACAGGAACGACTTTATTCTGATGTCATCTGAAGGCTCAGGCACCAAAACTGGCTGCTGGTTAACAAATCAATTCATTTAAACTGGAACAAGTTTTGATCACGTTACTGAATGCAGAGAAACAAATGAGACAAGACAGGAAGACAAAAAGAAAAAGTTTTACTGAGTTTTACCTTCATGACTTGTTGACTTCATGAATGTTTCATCATTCAGTTGATTGTCAGATCACTTCAGAATAAGCTGGTCTCAGTAAGTGAGTCACAATTTAGTAGCTGCAGAAATCACCAAGAGATTGAGTTAAATTATAAGAAAATAAATTCATTCTAATAATCAATCATAAATACACTGATTGTTATTGTACAGATGTGTTTGACCCGTTTTGTTTCTATCAGGGTCAGATTTTGGTGAACGGAGCGGCGGTGTTGGAGGCAGCAGTAGAAGCTAAAAACGGTCGTCTGTATGTGGTGGATGGAGTCTTGACTCCGCCCTCCATCGAACCTGTGCTGCCCCACAGGTGTGACATCACCGACACCCAGATCATCAAGGTGAGCCCCAACAGCAGCCGTCTCCCTTTTCACTTTAAGTCTTTTCACAAAATATTGAATGTTTTCCTCAAATCTTAGCGTCATCTTGCATTAGCATTAGCATTAGCACAGCTAGCTGCCCTCTCCACTGTACTTCACTGTCTGGGTTCATCTTGAGATAAAACTTGGGATAACGTAATGATTTTTCTTTAGTGAACATCTGCAGGAAGATTTAGATGTTTGACTGTCGACATGAATCCTGAACAGACTCATTCTTCAGGTGTAACATCACGTTACATCCACAGCAGCTGATACGTACCGTTAGCTAACCTTGTTTTAAACGTCAGCGTGCTGCCTGCATGTTTTTGTCTCAGCTGCTTTGCTGCTACTTCCTGTCCAAGTCTCAGTGGATTATAGATGAATTTAATTCAGAAATCATCGATAACATTCCTGACAAATACAATATGACTGAATGTAAGAATCCACTCGTCATGTGCAACAGGTCAAACTGATAAATCACACTGACCGACTCCACTGTTAACTGACATGAGACATTTCAGGAACGCAACGGAAAAACAGACTTTCTTCTCAGTGATGATTCAGTTTCAGCTAAATCTTTATTAAATCTTTATTAAAGGACCAGTCCGACCCTCAGCAGGTAACATCACCATGGCAACCTTTACTTGCAGGTAGAAACACACAGCTGATTGAGATTTATCCAATTAAAACCCTTTCCCACTTTGCCTCTCTCTCTTCATCCTCCTTCAGCTGCTTAGTTAGTTAGTGATAATTACCAGGTAACAAATCTGAAGTTTGAAAATGTAAATGGTTAAAAAATGTCCTTCACTTTCGAGGCCTGTTGAGGGGAAGTTGGACAGAAAGTTTCCTGGAAATTTATTAAAGAAATTAGCAGCTATTTATTAAGTGCTTCTTGGAGGATAGCAGAATATTGTTACTAAATCGTGTTTGGGTAAATCTCAATAAAATTTGAGGTAAATAATGTCGTAATTTGAGGGTAATTTCAATTAAATTTCAATTATGTTACTTGGAAATGACCTCGTACTCACCTTGACATTTGTGGACCTGTAAAATGAAGTATTTCCTAGTTTTTCCTCCAGATTTGAACACTGGTGTCTCATTTATCATCTCTGTATAAAAATAATATATAAAGATCGAAGATGAATCAGTGCATTTATGTGGTTTCCAACATTTTCACAGTCTTTGCTGTGAACGCAACACCAGACTCCACCATCAGTTTTAGAAAGAAACATTGTTTGAGAGTCCGTTGATTCTCTGAGTAACAAACGACGCTGTCTTTCTCTAAAATCTGAGTTTCCTGTAAAGTGTCTTTGAGATGTTTGATGACCTTTCTGATGTTTCAGGGTGAATGTGTCAGCTGCTCAAAGGTCAAACTGTCTCAGTGCTCGTCTGGAGTTTTTACAGTAAGACGTCTCACTGCACTTTTTAGATCGTGTCTGACCCTCGTGTGATGATTAGAAACATGACGATCCATCTCTTTATCGATCAGGGCCGCTCCATCTTCGGATGTGTTTACAGTCTGACCATCAGCAGACCGGCTCTGAGCATCCCGACCACAGGCTGCTCTCCGCTCTGCAACACGACGGTCACGGTAAACGAGCACATCAACGTGATTCAGATTTAGAAACAGATTCAACTTCACAATAATTCCTGACGTTAAGACAAAATGTGATTAAAGACTTTTGGAGTTATGTGATGCGCCTGTGTGTTTGTTCAGACTCCAGCATGTTGTAAAGGTTTCTATGGTCCAGACTGCAGTCCCTGTCCAGGTGGATACCAGACCCCCTGCTCCGGACACGGTCAGGTCAGATTCAACTTCGACACACTCTTATCAAATCCTCCATCCAAATCCTCAACACTTTCTGGTAACACCTGAATAAAGAGAAAGGTGAAAAGTCAGAGATGACTCCTTAAACGTTACCAAATAACATGGAAACCTTCCTTTAACTGACATTTTTAAAAACTAAACTCAAATGAAAACATCTTTGAACACCTTGAACTTCGTCCTTTACGCTAAAGGGGCTTAAAACTCAGCTGGATGACGTTGATGTTGGAACTACAGGGTTAAAATCACTTGATGTTTTCTTGTCGCAGTGTTTTGAGGCGATCGGAGGAAACGGATCCTGTATCTGTGAGTCAAACTTCAGTGGCTCTCGCTGTCAGTACTGCTCCTCCTCCAACAAATACGGACCAAACTGTGACAGAAGTAAGTCTGAATAGTGACATCATACAGGTGGTCGTGATGTCAGGACAATGAAAGCTCACCTGTGTCACGCCTCACCTGTCTGTCCTCAGCCTGTCCCTGTATCCACGGACAGTGCGATAACCGTCCTGACACCGACGGTCGGTGTAAACCCGACACCTGTCTGATGGGTTTCACGGGTCGGTTCTGTGATCGCACGACGGTTGTGTGTGGCGTTCCGGGTCAGTTCTGTCACGCCCACGCAGATTGTCTCTTCAGCCAGGGAACCACCAGGTGAGTTTACCTGCATCCATCATACTCAGGTTTAACTCTACAACAATGACTTACGTCTTTACCACCTAAACTAAGGAAATAACTGGAACAAAGCCAGCTGTTAACTGGAAAGGCATGCAGTAGAGCGCATACCTCTGCCAAGGTAAACAGTTCCCTTTTATTCAGTCTCGCCTAATCCATTATCAAACTTAACAGCCCTGTATAACTCTACATTTTAAACCACGCACAACTGATTTACAAACCAACAAACCAACAAACCAACAAAACAAACCAACAAACCAACAAACCAACAAAACAACAAAACAACAAACCAACAAAACAAACCAACAAACCAACAAAACAACAAAACAAACCAACAAACCAACAAAACAAACCAACAGTATTGATGACCTCAGACATTATTTAGTGAATCTCCTGTGTGTGTTTTAGCTGTGTATGTAAACCTGGTTACCAAGGCGACGGTATCACCTGCGTGGAGGCGGACCCATGTGCTCCACCTCACCGAGGCGGCTGCAGCGTCAACGTGAGTCAACTCTAACATCATTTCTTCTTGTATTTAAAGATTTATCTCTGATCTGTCCTGAAACCTCACTGCTGTGTCTGCTGCGCCCCCTGCAGGCCAAATGTATAAAGACAGGACCAGGTTCTCACTCCTGTCAGTGTCTGACCGGGTGGAGGGAGGACGGAGATGACTGTCAGCCAATCAACAACTGCGACGGTCCTGACCGAGGAGGCTGCCACCCCAGTGCCACCTGCATCTATGTTGGACCTGGACAGGTAACAACCAATCAGGTTTCATCTTCACACACTGTAACAACCACAACATGCAGGTAACGCCCCTCTGCTTGGCTCTCATGTCTGTTTATTATCAAGCTTTTATCTTGTTGTAGTCAGAATAAGTTAAGCTACTCTTCATTCACTCTTTCTTCTTTTCTTCTGATTCTGTTCTTTGTTAAACCAACAGAGCGACTGCAGCTGTAAACCAGGCTACAAAGGAAACGGGCGAGACTGTGAAGCTGTGAATCAGTGTGTCACTGCCAACGGAGGCTGCCATTACTTTGTGAGTAGATTAATATTCTTCTTAACTGTCAAATGTAGAGCAGGCAGACTGATAATCTACTGAGTCTAGTTGCAGTTCAGTCTGTTTTTTTCAAATAAAGAAGAAGTCAATCGTTTTGTGTTCAGGCCAGCTGTCTCCTGCTGTCCTCTCAGTGGACATGTGTGTGTGGTAAAGGATATGTTGGAAACGGACAGATTTGTTTCGGGACAGTCGTGCAGGTGAGAATCTTAAAGTTATGTGCATTTGTCAAACAATGTTTTAGTATTTTCTGAGTTTGTTTTCTTGATGCTTTCAGGAGCTGTTTAATTTACCGGACACCTCCGACTTCTTCACATGGACGACTGTGAGTCTCTGACACAGTCACAGTAAAAAACAACTGGACTTTTATACGTGGAACTTATTGTAAAAAAAACATTATGATTGGTTTGGTATTTCTCTCTCTGTGTCCCAGGACTCTGGCGTGTCTCTGTCGGATCAGAACCTCACCGTCCTGGTTCCGTCTTCAGCTGCCGTCGCTCAGATGTCTCCAGAGGACAAAAACTTCTGGACCATGAAGGGAAACCTGCCGAGTCTCATCAGGTGACAGCTCAATGTGGCTTTTTAACAAACTGAAAGTTAGTTTTGTCTCCAGCAGTTTTAACAGCTCCCGTCTGTCCTACATCACAGAAATCACATGATCCAGGGTTACTATCCATTATACAGCCTGAGCAACACTTCCTCTCTGACCACTCTCCTCAAGACAACACTTCCTGTTTCAACAACCAATGAGGTGAGTCCACACCAGATCATTCACTTCCATTTATTATCATTTCTAGGGATTATTCTAGATAAAATACTTGAATTTAGACTGTTAGCAAACTTCAGCTTCCTCTGATTGAGACTTTTTGAGTTCTACATCAAGAACTTATCATCTGATCCACTTCAAACTTGGCAGGTTTGTTGACAAGGACCAGAGGGAGGAAATGACACTTTTAATATTAAGAAAGTTTGAATAAGCAGGGAACAGCACTCACCACTAAAGCTGCAATGATACCAGAAGCCGAGCAGCTGAACAGGGACATTTTGAATGGGAACTGAACTAATTGATATAAAAATAAATTCCTAGTATATGATTTCTTATTCTGTAACACAGAACTTTTCCATTAACTTCCTGATGATGATGTTCAGATTTAATTCAGTGTGTTTGTTCTGACAGAAAACAGCTGTTGGAGGAGCGACCATCACCACACCAAACGTAGCTGCGACCAACGGACTGATCCACATCATTGATAAGGTACCAACTAACGATGTAAACGATGCTAATGATGCTCTGATACTTCTGTCGCTGACTGTTTCTGATTGTTTGATGTGTTTTCTGTCTTCAGGTTTTAGTTCCTGACAGGAAGCTGAGTGAAGGTCTGCTGGCGACTCTCGCTCTGAGACCCGAGTTCTCTCTGTTCAGATCCTATCTCATGGTACGAACACACGATACACTCTCACCTTAAAGGATGGTCCACAGAACCAAAACTATAACAATAACTAGAAATATATCATTTTAAATATCACTCCAACTCAATAAGGACAACAACAGTGGTGAGCGATATCAGTGGGGAAACACTGACAGCCAATCAGAATCCATCAGAATTTACAGGGACATCTCATCATTATCGTTACAGTCATCGTTCTTGGTGCAGACGACCTTAACTCTTGATAAATATTTGTCATGTTTGTTAAAAGTTTGTTCTTGTTTCTGTTGTGTTCAGGATTACAACCTGACAGACGAGATCGAACAGGCGAATGAGTTCACCGTCTTCGCTCCCACAGACGCCGCCGTCACTGATTACCTCAAGAAAATGTCTGCAACTGCCCTGGTACAGTAAAATGAAACAAGTTCAATTTGAGTAATTAATATCATTAACTGTACAGGAGTTACTAGCAAAGGTCCTTTATCACTGTTGTTATTTGCATTAGCGATAAAACTGAAACTGAGCAGAAACACAAAGAAAAGATAAAAAGCCAGTTTATTTGCAGATGATATGATTTTATATTTTAGTTTTATTGATACAAATTAAAACTGCACAATATTTTTTTATTTAGTGGGGAGTGTCTCATGCTTTTACATAAATAAAATAACAATTGACATGTAAAATATTAGAATTTAAGATAAATGAATAAACACATAAAATGAGCAAGCTCAATTTCCTGACTTAGTTATAGAAAGTACATCAATATTATAATTTAACATAATAATATATCATAAATATATGTATTATTGTATAAAAACATAATAAAATCATAACATTTACTCCACCACGAGTAAATATACTGTCCGTAGAGTGAAGACTCCAGTTTATGTTATTTTATTTTATTTTGTAAAGTGTTTGATGTAGGATCCTCAGCCTGTGTTCGTCCGTGCATGTATGCATAGGCTATATAGTGCCGTAGAGACCTGGCATGGTTTGGTTAGTACATTGTAATAAAAGTGCGAAAACCCCCCATGTTGTCTGCCGTGTCTTTGAGCTGACCAGAGCTACCAGCACTAACGCCGACCATAACCTTCCCCTTCACCAACCCACATTACAATATGCAGATCCATTACATTACATGAAAACAATAAACAGATCAAATAATAGAATCTAAGAATAATGAATACATTTCTGACATAGTCATTATGCATTGTTTTAACATAACTAAACAATCACATTTATCTTTTTCAAAAACAAAACGTATTTTTGCTTAATTTAAAAAAAAAGTTGTATATTTGCAAGCTTTATTATGTTATCTATATTTCTTGTCACTTGTCATTTCTGTGCTTTTATTTTGTATCATAAACAGGATGTGAATACAACTCGTTACCATGTGGTGGCGTCGGAGTGTCTGCTGAAGACCGACCTTCAACCTGGAGGATACAAACAGACGCTGCTCGGGTTCTCCTTCCAGCTCGGCATCTACCCCCGAGACGGAAAGGTCCGAACACAGATCATCATCAGTTATCACCATCATCAGAAATGTAGTAATCAGTAATCAATATCATCATCAAAGGAGCAGATCTATAATCCTCTCTGTCTGTTTGTCCTCAAGCTGTTTGTGAACGACGCTCAGATAAACTCGTCCAACATCCTCAGTGGTAAAGGAGTGATCCACGGCCTGTCAGCTGTTCTGACCATCAACAGGAACCGCTGTGATGAGATCAAATACCAGAAAGTCATGGTACTGTACACCTGTGACCACAGTACCTGTACAGTACTGTACCTGTAAATACTGTGCTGCACCTGTAAATACTGTGCTGCACCTGTAAATACTGTGCTGCACCTGTAAATACTGGGCTGCACCTGTAAATACTGTGCTGCACCTGTACAGAGTCACACTGACACAAACTGAACTAAACTAACTTTCTGTTTTCTCTCCAAAGGGAAACTGTGTCGACTGTTTGTTCCCACAGAATCAAATCTGCCCGAACAACACGATCCCAGACGTAAGAGTCCACTCTGAACATGAATGAGACTTCACAACATTTACAAACTGAACTTTAATTAAAGATAGACAATGAAAGAATTTTGCGTCATAGTCTCTAAAAACAAGAGTTTCCTGAAGGTAACGGTGAGTTTCACCTGGTCGTCTGTCGCTGTCAGAGAGAGGAAGGCAGACTGAGAACGAGACGAAACATGACGTGAAGAAAACGTCTGAGTCACAGAGAGACTTTGATCAGCAGTGATGGATGTTTAATGTGTTCACCGTCTCAGGTCACTCCCCACAGACACATTGCTTTCCTGCACATTAGCTGTAAACTAGTGTCTCTGTTTGACTTCATTATTTATCTTCAGCAAACACAGCTCACAACAAAGACATTTCCTTCTCACAGTTTTCATTTTTAATCCGTTTATAATAGGATTAATAGGACTATTTTCCAAGAATACAGTATTTAATGCAACATGTAACATTTCATGATATACACATTTGAACCCCGACAAGGTGCATGTGACATTAAAGTGTGTTGACTCGCTGTTGTCTGCAGAAGTCCGTGAAGAGGAGGAAGTGTATGTTCACTCGGATGTTTGAAGGAGAGCGTCTGCTGACGATCGGCTGCAAAGCGACCTGCCTGCACGAGTCCATCGTACGTCACTCGTCACCTCAGGAATCAAACAGACGTTGAGGACGTTCAGTGTTAACGGTCTGCTCCGTCTCCAGGTGCGGAGGTGCTGTGGAGGCTTTTTCGGGCAGCACTGTGAGCCGTGTCCCGGGCCCAAAGGTCAGCCCTGCTTCGGTAACGGACTGTGTGTGGACGGGACCAACGGGACCGGAGCGTGTCAGTGTAACAAAGGTTTTGAAGGGACGGCCTGTGAGACGTGTCAGAGCGGGATATATGGAGTCCACTGTGATCAGGGTGAGTTCACCTCGTACGTTAACACATCACTCTAAAGATGTCCGCTCCCTCCCTCATCACTCCGGTTCCTCTCTGCAGACTGCGGCTGTAAAGCGGGACGCTGTAACGACGGCCTGAACGGTGACGGGACGTGTGAGTGTGAGGTCGGCTGGAGAGGAGTCCTCTGTGATGAAAGTAGGAAATCAACCTGAGACCTGTTCACACTCACATCACTGACACTGACACACTGAACACTGTCTCCCAGCAGTCCCTGCTGCAGACTCATCCAACACACAGGAAGTGCTCTGAACATCAGAACCCAGCAGGCCGCCTGCTGCAGAAGTTGTGAGTGTCTGAGTCAGTTCTGGCTCATGGCTGTAAAAAGGATCACTCGAAGAGCACAGTGGTGATGACGAGGTCACACCACGGGAGCAGGACGAGCGTCATTATGTTAATGGGGATGTGCACAGCAGCATGGAAACGTGAATATTAGTGGAGTATTCATCTTCAGTTGGAGTATTGTCTTTTTTGGAGTGAGGGGCAAAACCAGAATTGTGTGCATGTCGACGTATCCAGTGTTTCCATGTGTGATGCTTCTGCCTGTTCTCCATCCAGCTTCAGTTTATCACATCCACGTCTCCTGAACCTTCAACTAGTTTTCAAGAATTCCTTCACAGTTTGGCTTCACAAACAGGATCCCAAGAAAAATCTGCAGTAACTGCAAAAGAAGTGTTAACTCCTAAAGAAAGTGTGTATTTTCTTTAATCTGGCTGTGAGCCTCTCCTGTAAGGCCCGAGTCAGATCAGAGTCCAGTGTCTGGGGACAGAACCAGACGCTCCATGTTCAAATCAAAGTTGATGAGTTTTAAAGTAAGAAATCAAAAAAGTCTCCTGAACCTTCATCTGTAACGAGTCGACCGCTTCACATCGACTGTTTCTCATGAAATTCTGACTTTATTCTCAGAGAGTTTGTTGATTGTGCTGTTAAATGTGATGACTTTGTTCTGGAAACGTTCTCACTTTGTTAATGTTCTTCTTGTAACGTCAACACATTCGGTTCTTTCTCGTTGACTCCAGCTGATCACAGTCACTCACTCTGATTTGTGTGTTGCAGAAATTGAGTCCAAAGCTGATGAACTGTGCGGTTCAGTCAAATGTCACACAAGTGCAAAGTGAGTGGACACAAAGTGTTTTGTGCTGCAGGATCTCACTGTTGTCACGTACATGCAGGGTGTTTGAGGCTCGTCTCTTCTTCTCTCGCAGCTGTGTGGTCGCAGCAGGCGGCTTTCGGTGTCTCTGCGCTTTCGGATTCAAGGGAAATGGAACCTTTTGTCAAGGTAACAGAACCACCTGAGATCTGCTCAGCTCAGCTCAGATCAATGATCCGTTGACCTTATTAAGTCTGATCGTTTGACTATGATGAAGATGATGATGATGATGATGATGAAGATGAAGATGCTGTGTGTGTACAGCTATAGACGCCTGTTCGGCGGCTAACGGCGGCTGCAGTGTGTATGCGGTGTGTAAGAGGACTCAACCGGGCATGAGAGAGTGTGTGTGTAGCAGCGGTTACCGTGGTGATGGACGCGTGTGTGTCGGTAAGTTCACTCATTTTATTCTTATTGAACTCTTGATTGGTTCCTTATTGGTTCCTTATTGGTTCCTTATTGGTTCCTTATTGGTTTCTCTTTAGCTCAGAGTTGTTTACACACTGACAGGTCGAGTGTTTTTCTTTTCTTTTGTCATCGTTAGTTTCCAACAAATTAAAAAGTTTAATATTCATTTGTTTGACCTTTATTTATCTACTGAAATTAAAATCTCTTCTACAAGTGAGACCTCACCACACAATCAAAGTAGAGAGGTGAAGCCCCGCCCCTTCCTGTGGACCATCATGGGACCTTATTTCAGAACGAGTATGTAACAAATAAATTATTGATCCTGTTTGAATTGTGTCATGAATCACACAGATGATGTTTGTCAGTTTGTCATCAAACTAATGAAACATCAGACTGTGAAAATACGTCATTATAAAGACGTCACAGCCGACGGCGTCGTTAGTGATGTCGTCTCATCGAACGCTCACAACATTTGAATTGTTAATTACAACAAACTGACAAACATCATATGTGTGATTCACGCCACAATTCAAACATCAAAACATTTATTTGTCTCCTCGTTCACTATTGTACAAGTAATAATTTAAATCCAATTTCTAAATAGACCCTCACATTCTTCCACTATAGTACACAAGAGGAATGCACGTATACAAAAAGAACTGTATCACACTGCAAAGCTCTGAAAGGGAAAAGAAACACTGTGAAAATACTGAAAACTGTAGTATTCAGAAGTATCACAATATATATGGATATCAACAAGCTTTGTGCAGTTACACATTAGTACTCTGAGTTCATATCAAAGTACTACGAGTTGATGTGTCCGAAGTAAAAAGTACCGTGAATATTTGAACACACAGTCTGAATCCAGCTGTGTTCACATCCATCTGTCCTGATGATGTCACATAAACACACATGTGGTGTGATGTGTTCGAATGCTGCAGGATTTTTGTGTTTCTCCCTCAGAGATAAATCCGTGTCTGGAGGGAAACGGAGGCTGCCACGCCAATGCCGACTGTGTTCATGTCGGACCGAACAAAGTAAAAACTGATTCAATCTCTGGTGTAAACAATCGTCTGCTGACATTGTTTGTCTTTTTCATGATGTCACTTCCTTTAACTCTTTCACAGACTTCCTGTGCCTGCAGTGACAGTTACTCAGGTGACGGGCAAAACTGCAAGATGATCAACTTGTGTCAAAAAGTGAGTTTGTCTCCAAACTGTCGGAGAATCGTCGGTTTGACAAAGATTCAGTTTAAAATGAGAATTATTTGATTTTAATTTGGATTCAGGAGGTATTAATTACTGCATGTTACTTAAATAATCAAATATAAAGTGAAGGAAAAGGATATTTCAAGTGTTTTACTTGATATTGTGATATGAACTGTGATGAAGATACTGCGAGGCAACACATAAGTATTGTGAAAGAACTTCAAGCTAAAGACAGTACTACATGGTCATGTAAAAGTATCGTGAGTGGATGATGTAAAAGTATTCAGAAGTCTTTTACGGTAACACAAAAAATCTAAATCATGATTTTGGAGATGAAAGTTGAATATTTCCCTCTGATGTTGACTCGTCCTCGTCTCGCGTCTCTGTCATCTCTCCAGAAAAACGGCGGCTGTCACGAGTACGCCAGGTGTAACATGACGGGTCCAGGTGTTCGTACCTGCACATGTAACAGTAACTTCATCGGAGACGGTGTCATCTGCAGAGGCACCGTGGCGAAGGTGAGCAACTGAAACTCCGCCCCCTCATTAGCATGAATATAACCAGAGGACTTTAGACTGATGTCTGACTGTCTGCAGGAGCTCCTGACAAGGAAGCTGAGAGACTTCTTCATCGCTCTGATGGTGAGCGATGACTCATTCACTCTGTCGCCTCCTGCTGGTCAGAACTGTCTCACTGAAGTTAAATCTCTGGTTTCAGACGCTGGATATTCATCTGAGAGGTCGTGGCCCGTTCACCGTCTTTGCTCCGAACTTTGAAGCCTTCACAGCCATTTCAAGCAGGGTGACGAGTTCATGTCTTCATTCAACCTCAGATGTTTCCTGACGTGACTTTTATCTCAACAGCTGTTGAATTGATTGTCAAACTTATAAACTGTCCAATACATTCTGTTCTGCTCTGCTTTGTACTGAAGCACAAACGATTCTGATTTCAATAATTCATTTGTTGTTTCAACTATGACCAGATATCATCACGCAAGACTCAAGAATTATTTTATCTCTTTCCCACTTTCGTTCACATGACTTATTCTTGGAAACACACTGACAAAAAACGTTTTTAAAAAAGATATATATATTCCAGCTAATGTTTAGCGTGTTAGCAAACCAAAGTATTGGACACATGAACATGTTGACCTGATGATGACGCTAGATGACACGTCAGAGGATCAACACGGTTATTAGAGTTCATCCTGAGGGGAACATGAATGTCAGAGAGATGTGGAGATGTTTCAGTGTGACAGATGTGTCAGTGTGACAGATGTTTCAGTGTTACAGATGTTACAGATGTTACAGTGTGACAGATGTTTCAGTGTGACAGATGTTTCAGTGTTACAGATGTTTCAGTGTTACAGATGTCAGTGTGACAGATGTTACAGATGTTTCAGTGTGACAGATGTCAGTGTTACAGATGTTACAGATGTTACAGTGTGACAGATGTTTCAGTGTTACAGATGTCAGTGTGACAGATGTTACAGATGTTACAGTGTGACAGATGTTTCAGTGTTACAGATGTTACAGTGTGACAGATGTTACAGATGTTACAGTGTGACAGATGTTTCAGTGTGACAGATGTCAGTGTTACAGATGTTACAGTGTGACAGATGTTTCAGTGTTACAGTGTGACAGATGTTACAGATGTTTCAGTGTTACAGTGTGACAGATGTTACAGATGTTTCAGTGTTACAGATGTTACAGTGTGACAGATGTGTCAGTGTGACAGATGTTACAGATGTTTCAGTGAGCACCTTGCTAACACGTGATTCACCTGTTAGATGAAACCACTGAGAGCAGAGAAACACAAAGAACAAGTCGGCTCTTTCCTGCGCAACCATATCGTCATGTGTCACATCCTGCTGCCTGCTGACCTGAGCCGACCACGAAACCTGACGTCTCTGTCCGGACTCGTCCTGACCACCGGGTCCACCCAGGTGACCAATCAGAGAGCAGAACTGTAGCTAACATTAAGAACATCTGTGTTTGTTCTGTGGATTTGAGACCTTAAGCAACTTAAGAATGTCCTATAATTATAGTTCAAACCTTTTCTGAGGTTGATCCAGTATTTTGGATGTAATCTGGACTTGATGGTGAAATTAAAGATAAAATTGTTGTCTTTTGGTTTATTGATTGTTTGAATGATTCCATATTTTCAGGGCCGCATCTTCATCAATGAGGCTAACGTGACGTACAGCGACGAGGTCAGCGTTAACGGGATCTTGCACGAGATCAACAGGTTTCTGTTTCCTCCTGGCATGGACGGAAGACTAGAGCCGGACCTTAAAGTGAGTACACAACACTGCTGCTGATCACTCTATTGATTAGTTTGTCATTAATCAGTTAATTGTTTTATTGATTAATTTATCAAGTCTAATCAATAAGTAGCATAAGTCCTTCACAACAATGTGTTTCTGCTGGATTTACCACAGCTGAACCTGAGTGATGTAGCTGTACGTCACGGTTATAAAACCTTCTACAAGCTGCTGGAGGTAAGACTTTAAAACTGTTCATTAAAACAAAGTCTGACGAGGTTCATGTTCTTGGTCATTTGAGAACAGGAAGTTGATGATTTGAAGGAACACTTCCTTTAGAGCACCTCTCTAGACTCTCACGCTGATGATCTGTACTCTTACGTTTCAGGACTCAGGTGTGATGGACCTGGTGAATGATGTGATCTACCAGCCGGTGACGGTCTTCTTTCCCTCGGATGGCATCATGGCGTCTCTGCCACAAGAGCAGAAGGACTTCCTGTTTCATATTGACAACCGACCACAGCTGGTGGAGTACCTGAAGTACCACATCCTACAGTCACAGAAGGTCAGGACGACTCAAATAATGACAAGAATAAACTTTTCTAAACAAAAGGCTTTACACCAACAACTGGAGACAAAATTGATCTGTGGCCTGTTGGCAGGACGACACAAAGTAAAGCTGTAAAAACTACATTTGGATTTGTTTGCTTTGATTGGCATGACAGGAAACATTTGGTTGTGGCAGTGATGTGGTTTGTGTCCCAGCCACCAGGGGGCACTCTTCACCTCTCAGGACTCTTCTCACTGAACAGATTCTCTGTTTTTCATTTCCTCTTCAAACGTTCTCTCTCTGCTCTCAGATTTATGCTGAAGGTTTGATCCATCTGGACTCGGCTCGGACTTTGCAAGGTTCACCGCTCTCGTTCAGCTGTGGAGGGATGGACGACATCGTGAGTACAACAAATAAAAAAACACAGAAGAAGAGAACTTAAACTTAAACTTAAACTTTATTTTATTTATATAGCACCTTTCATATATATAAAATGAAACACAAAGTGCTTTACAAGTTAGAAGACCCGACCCCAGCCCCCAAACACACACAAACGCACACACACACGCAAGCACACACATACGCACCTACTCACTCACTTAGGCATGCACACACAGCCGCAAACATACACTCGTTAAGATATGATATGATATGGCTGGGCACTGAGGATCCAGGTGAGGAAAGCATCGTTGGGGAGCCATCCACGCCGGGAAGTCATGTAGATCCGTGGCCACAAGGGGGCACCGCCACAGGAACCACCCAACCAGGACAGACAGAGGAGCCCACACCACGGCTGTGGAGGTGGCCGTGGTGCAGTGCCACCCCATCCCTCCAGGCCCGGACAGCCCCCAGGGCAGCACCCCACAGGCGGATCAAACTACTCCCAGCGTGGAGGGCCCCCCGAGAGGAAAACACTGGAGCTAGAAGATAAAAGGACGACGGGATAAAATCAACATTAAAGAAGTTAAAAGTAGTTAAGAATATTAAGAAAGAGACTAAAATGTTGGTAATGTAAAAGCAAATCAGATAGATAAGAAGGCCCAAGACCGTAGAGACACTTAAAAACTAATAAAAAACCTTAAAATCGATCCTGAAACGCACGGGGAGCCAATGCAGCGATTTTAAAACAGCTGTAATGTGCTCCTGCCTTCTGGTCCTCGTCAGCACACGTGCGAAGACAGTGGGCAAGTGTTGATGCGGTTGTTTCTTCTTTGAACAGGGAGAAATCTTTGTGAACAATGGAAAGTGTCGGATCGTTCAGAGACACCTCGTCTTTAACGGGGGGATCGCCTACGGGATCGACTGCCTGCTGACTCCGCCCAGCCTCGGAGGACGCTGTGATGAACAGACGACCTTTGACCTCCAGGTAAATCCGATCATTGCTGATTAAAAACAACCAAAGACAAACTGAAACCAACAAAAACTGGACAAACCAAACATACTGTAACAACTGTTCCCAGCAACATTTATTTTGACCTTACTTACGGAGATAACAGATTACCACCGCGTCTAGAAAACTGCTGAAGTACCTGAAGATTACCACACTCATGATGTTTGTCCTGTCCTGTAGTGGCCTGTCATGCTTTCTGTGTCAGTACAACATTCATACAGTCTACAGTGATGACAGTGACCCATTCACAGCAGGTTCTGGTCGTCGAGTTCAGACTGAAGCAAACAAAAGCAGTTTCTCATTTCTGGTTGACAACCATCACCTACAGAGAGTCTCTCTGACGATACCAATGATCGCTAACTGCGATCCAACAGCTGTGATGTCACAGGGAGCTCTGGAGGTTTTGATGTTCCTGTTGTTCCTTCTTCTTCTGTGGTAGATGGATTGTGGACTGTGCGGCTCCAGATCCAATTCAGCAAGTCGCTGTCCCAAAGGGTCCAAACTGAAGGTAAATCAAATCAAAACTGCTAGAAACTCGTCTGTCCCTGTCTCTGGTTCTGTCTCTGGTTCTGGTTCTGTCTCTGTCTCTGGTTCGGTCTCTGGTTCTGGCTCTGTCTCTGGTTCTGTCTCTGGCTCTGGCTCTGGTTCTGACTCTGGTTCTGTCTCTTTGTTTTTGTCTTCAGGAGGTTCAGAAGTGCGATCTTCCAACCATGTTCGTCACCAAGAACTCGGGCTGTCGCAGTGTCTGTACTGTCAACTTCTGGCAGCCAAAGTGTTGTCATGGTTACTACGGACGAGACTGCCTGGGTGAGACGACATCATCAACAACATCTACAGAGCGCAAACTACAAATGCAAACGTCAGTGTGTCAGTTCAGTTACAACATCAGAGACCTAAAAACAGAAGATCCACAATCTGATGACGTCCTGTGGAGACAAAACAGGAAGTGATGCAACATTGTAACATGAAGTTTTAAAAAACGTGTAAAACTTTTTTTTACTGTATCAGAATGTTGTCAACAAAAGAAATAAATTAATTACCCCGGTGACGTCATGAATATATTAATGAGCTCTTTACATCATGAACGACCATGTGATCAGTGATGATGTTTCTCTCTCTCTCAGTCTGCCCGGGTGGAGTCGGCTCACCGTGCAGTAACCGAGGAAAATGTGACGACGGTCACCTTGGTAACGGTACCTGTACCTGTGACGCAGGTTTCGGGGGTGTGGCCTGTGAGCTGTGCAGCGATGGATTCTATGGAGCCACCTGTAAAGGTGAACTGTGGCGACAGTTTCCCGTTTGATGTGTGCAGGTTTCATCATCCTGACACTTTTCTTCTTCGTCTGTTCTCAGCCTGTAACTGCTCAGAACACGGGTCATGTGACGCCGGACGTAAAGGCACAGGGTCATGTTTCTGTGACGCCGGATGGACTGGAGAACGCTGCGAGATCCAGCAAGGTGAGTTCAGGACGACTTTGTTTCAGTTATGTCGTTATTGTTAACGATTTAGTTGTTAATTCTTGTTTTCATTAAATAAAACTGAACTTCCTGTCGACAAACAGCGAGCAGCCTGCTGGGAAGTTTCCTCTTTGTTTAACAGCAGACTGTCACTGATAGTGTGTGTGTGTGTGTGTGTGTGTGTGTGTGTGTGTGTCCGTCCTCCAGCTGAAGTCCTCCAGTGTTCTCCGTCCTGTTCTCCAAAAGCCGTCTGTCGGGAAAACAACACCTGTGTGTGTCGGCCATTTTATGAAGGAGATGGACTCACCTGTACAGGTAGAAATACTTCACATACAAAACACAAACGTGGAGTGAGAGATGTTCACCATCGTTAACATGTCTGTCCTTGTCTGTGTCTCTCTCGGACCTGTCCGTCTCTTCTGTTGTCTGTAGCGGCGGACATGTGTAAGTTCTGGAATGGTGGTTGTGCTCAAGGAGCCAGGTGTTCTCAGAAAGGAGAACAGGTGAGCTGCACCTGTCCTAAAAGTCACTCTGGAGACGGCTTCACCTGTCAGCCCATTGACCCCTGTGTCTCCGGGGACAACGGCGGCTGCCACGAACACGCCACCTGCATCATGATGGGTCCGGTGAGGACGACGCGCTGATCGTTAAACAGTTCAGAGCGTCAGATGTGTGTGTGTGACCTGTGTGTGTGTGTGTGTGTGAGCAGGGGAAGAAGAAGTGCACCTGTAAGGGCAGCTACATCGGAGACGGACTCACCTGTGAGCTCAAGCAGCTGCCAATCAGCCGCTGTCTCCAAGACAACGGACTATGTCATCAAGACGCTACATGTACCGACCTCCATTTTGAAGGTATAACGTTGATCAGTGATCAGACTCGTTCTGATCAAAAAGTGTAATCTGAACAAAGTGTGTTATAACGTGTGTGTTTTGTGTTTGTGTGTAGATGCAAAGCTCGGTGTGTTTCACTACCGTTCAGAGAAAGGTCAGTACAAACTGAACTACACTGCAGCGCAACACAGCTGCACTGCACAGGGAGGCAGCCTGGCTACATACAATCAGCTGTCCTACGCTCAGCAGGTCAGTGAACACAACACACACACAACTAACATCAGCTCAGAGGACAGATTCATGTTGGTCTTTAAGTTTATCTGAAGGCATTTCTGTGTTTCCTTTTACGTTTTTAACACGTGAGGTGGTCTGAAAGGTTTACGTCTGCAGTAGGAACCACTGAGCCCCAGACAGGAAGTCAGACAGGAAGTCAGACAGGAAGTCAGACAGGAAGTCAGACAGGAAGTCAGACAGCGTCCAGACGGACCAACACGTTGTTAGTTTGAGTCCAAACATTATTATTAGGATGATGAAGAGATGTACAGAGCAAAGACAGACGGATCTTTGAGTTAGTTAATGGGATGTTGACATTATAACTGCTGTCTGCTAGTCCTCCTCATTTCTGAATCAAAGCTGCTGGTCTCTGTAGGGTGGGTTCAACATGTGTTCTGCTGGCTGGTTGGACCAGGCCCGGGTGGCGTACCCCACCACCTATTCCAATCCCCTCTGTGGCTTTGGACACGTGGGCATTGTGGACTACGGCATCCGCAAAAACCTGAGCGAGACCTGGGACTCCTTCTGCTACCGGATGAAGGGTGAGAGAGGGGAGGAGAACAAGGCTGCGGCCTGAAGGAAGCTGAATACAAGTTCAGCTCGATGAAAATAGTTCACACCTGACGACTTAGAAGAAATAATCTTCACTCATTGGTCAACATATCTGAGCTTTATTGATCCTAACTGTTATTAGTTAGTTAGTTAGTTGTTAGTTATTAATTAAGTGATGTTAATGATTAAGAGACAAATAACTCTACAGATGCTCAGAATAGTCTCGGATGTTATTATGTTGATGTTTAGTTTTCTCGACCTTTATGTTTTTCTTATTGTTCTTTTATTCAAAATCACTTTTATTAAAAAATCTTCATTTCTGATTATTTTATTATTTTATCTTCTAATATGAAATTCTGCCATGATCAGATTTTATACTTCATCTGTATGATTGCAAATATTAGTAAAAAGTCCTTCAGCTAACTTTACGTAACAAACATGTAGTTCTTGTCGTCTGCTCCTTGGATCACTGGGTCCGTATGATTCTGATGTATTGATCATCAATAATCAGCAGATCTGTTGTTTGTGTCAGAGGTGAAGTGTGACTGTAAACTCGGTTACGTTGGAGACGGTTTCAGCTGTACAGGAAACCTGCTGCAGGTCCTTCAGTCCACGCCGACCTTCTCCAACTTCTTCACAGTGAGTCGTTTGTTTTCTGCTGAGTCACAAAAATCAGATGTTTTTATGAAATAATTGTGAGAACATTCAGCTTCTGTCATCAGATGTTTTTGCTTTGAAACCATCATCATTAATCTTCATTTCTGAATCGTATTTGCAGCAAATCCTGAACTACTCTCAGGTGTCGGAGTCAGGGAGGCTTTTCGTGAAGCGCCTCAGTAACCTGACTGTCCAATCAACGCTGTTTGTCCCCGACAACAACGGCCTTCCTGACAACCAGGTGAGTCACACACACACGTCCTCTGACAGCTGCTGTAGCTGTGGACATGTCCTCACCTGTTCGTCTCCGTCCCTGCAGACTCTGTCTCAGCGGGACATCGAGTTCCACCTGTCTGAGGGTCAGGCGCTTCCCGTCAGCCAGCTGAAGAACGGCAGCAGGATCAGGACTCGTGTCGGCAGTCTGACCGTCCTCGGAGTCGCCGATCTGCTCGACCCGTCGGCTCTGGTCAGATTTAGGACTGAACACTAGAGGGCTGAAGAGCATTTTTTACCTTCGCCCTCCTCTTGTAATGAACCTTTCCTGCAGTGTGGATGTGTTCTTAATGCAACAATGATTCTGGAGGAAAATAGTGGCAAAGTTGTTAAAAACGGCAGATTTTTGAATGGAGTTCTGTGGAGTTTTAACAGATTCTCTTTTCATCGTTCTTCATCTCTTCAGTCTTCTCGTTACATCAACAACCGCTTCGTCACCACCTCTGACGTTCTCACTTCAAACGGGATCATTCATGTTCTCCAGGGACCACTGCAAGCCCCGCCTCCTCGCCCAGAGGTGAGTGATGTCATAACAACAGAAATGAGTTAAACTGCTAATTATTCCAAATGTTTCCATCTGTGACCTCTGACCTCGTCTGTGATTGGCTCTGTAGATGCATGTGGGTCATAAGGCGGGGATGGGCGTGGGCGTGTTGCTGCTGGTCTTTCTGGTGGCAGCAGTCGTCTTCGTTGGATACCACTTCTACACCCACAACACCAAACCCTTCCACTTCCACTACTTCAAGGTCAGACTGCAGTTTGCGTCGGTTCTGTTGTTTCCTACACACAGTTTCTCTACATTGTGGAGCTGAGACATAGTTTACATGTCGGGTCGAGCTTCAGCTCTTCTTTTGGAATTTCCTGTTGCTGTCAGTAAAAAACAATGGTGAAAAACTATGACTCGTTTCAGTAAACACAATCGTTCATAGCTGTTAGCTTTAGTATAATATATAATAAAATATTTTAAATTTCATGACTCATCCAACCTGACGAGGCAGATTCTGACCCAGTGACGCGTAAGAATATCGACAATAATATTAAATAGCCAACCTTCTCACTGATGGTCTCGTTTGAGTTGAGATCATTTATCAGGCAGACAATGGAAATTTAAATGATCAGAAATGAATCAGTATCTGTGAAATTAATAATAAAAACCAAAGTTGCTTTAAAGTTGGTTTACGACCAGATCACAGTACATCTCCTTCAACTGTTCTGAGTTTTAACACAAATCTTAGAGCTGTTGGATATTAAATCATCAATCTTAGCTGACAACATCTGAGCGTGTCTGACCCTCAGTGTGCAGAATCTTCAGGTTGGGAACTTCTTTTTAAAGGGTAAGTTATTGATTATCTTATCTGTATCAGCCTGAGAAGCAGGTAATTATCAGTAATCAGTATCCTTATTATCCTTATTGTGCATCCCCAATTACAATAAAACATTTGTTGGTTTGAATGTTTTTGTGTGATTGTTAGTTTAAAACATTTATTGGTGTTTGAACAAAACATTGTTTATAATTCAAATTAAACCTTTAATGTAACAATTATGCATTTAAAAGAAAATACATGAAAACAAATGCTCATTTAATACTGATAATAATAATCCTGATAACTGAACCAATGAGCTGGTCCATCTTCTGCGTCTCCAAAACAACATGGCTGTCACAGTGTTACAGGCGTACTGAATCTTCAACGTATGGTCGCTTCTTCCTTACGTTTTAGCAAGACAGCTGCTTGGTAAGATTTAGAACAAAACAAGATGGTTTGGCCTCAAATCACTACGTTACTTTGGTAACTTCTGTAACATACGTTACCTAAGTCACTTGCGTTATATACGTCATGTTACTTCACTATGTTACTATAAAATCATCACATAAGGACTGTTAGGACACTCTCACACAGAGTTTAAAAGCCTGCGACCCCCCTCCAGTTAGTTAGAACTGAAGAAGCCTCTTGGATGAGAGGTGAAAGCACCTGACTGAGAACCTTCATCAGCACAGAATCATCATTGGCTCTTGGTTTCACACTGGACACCTGCAGGGGTCTCACGGTTGAAGTCTGACCGCCTCCCTACATGGTAATTTTGCTTCCACGCGTTTCCTCTTCTACAGCTGTAATAACTAATACAGCCCCTAGAGGGCGCCGCTGAACAACTGGCTCAGGGGAGCAGGTGGTTTGAGGGTCAGAAATCCAACAGGAGCAGGATTCAGAAAGCAGCACAGGGTCCATGTCAGAGCAAGACATGTTTTATTTTATTTATTTTATTTTGTATTAGAATTATAACTTTATTGTCATCATTATGAAGCATTAGATAAAATCAGTGTCCAACATGTCTTAATGAAGACGTTTGGCCCCTTTAACAGGAGGATGAGGTGGAGGAAGAAGCTCCACCTGCTGACAGCACTCGCAGCATCTGTAACCCGGTTTATGAAGCAGCTCCAGAACCTGTCGAGTCCAACACAAGTGATGTCACAGTGAGTCACAGTTTCAGTTGATACGGTGACTTAAAGTCGTTATCTTTGACATGTTTAGACGGATTGAACACTGTGTTGATAACCACTCCAGCTGTGGTTCAGTGTTGTGAGGACAGACTTACTGTGTGATTGCAGGCGGAGGACAAACACGAGGTGGTCAACGGAGGCTCGTACGACCTCCTGCAGGACAGCTGAGAGCGAAACTGCTGCTCACGGCTGAACTGGAAGTTCATTAACTGTTTTCATACCTCCGTGGACTGATGGTCCAGTTTATCATAGACTCATACACTGAGTTTGATTTTCTCTAAAGACGGCAGCTGTATCCTGACTCAGGTCTGTCTGACTGTCTGACAACTGAACTGACAGGATTCACCATCATCATCATCATCGGCTCTCAGAAACCAACACTAACGATGCGTTCAGGTGCTCCGAGTCAACTTCAAGTTTCTCTGTGATGGCGGACAAAGTGTTAAATCCAGTGATTTCACTAACTGATGTTGGTCCAGGGCATGACTCGACAACTGGCAGAAGAATCATTTCACCACGATTACAAAAGAAAACATTTCTTATTTCACCTCCAGTGGGAGTCTTAAATCTGCCGCTGACAAAGATTTAATCAGTTTGTTATGTTTGACTTTCAGTTTTCAATAGAAAGATTATCCCTTCACTTTTAATTAGATTTGTTGTTAAAAGAAATGTTAGAACAACTTTGTTTTTACCTGCACACAAAGTGAAGAATCATGTAAAACTGTGAAGTAAATGTTGATTAAAACCTCAAACTGTGTTCAAGATGTTTGCATGTTTTCAAATAAGAAATCGGTTTCATTTTCCTGATCAAACTAAACTCAACAGTGATGCAGGAAATATAATTTGAAATGAGAAAACTTCGTTCTATGCAGAGCCTACGGTGCGACCTTTGCAAGTGGCTGACGCTTTACGTCATTCTACACGTGTTCTGTGCTGCTGGCAAGGTGGCGTTTATCCCCTCGCTGCTCACGGAGGGGTCAGCCTGCCCTTTGGACATCCAGCCCGTCCACTCTCTCTCGGCCAGACACACTCGGCAACGAAGAGCAGCAGCCGGATGGTCAGGAGGGTCTGCAACAGCTGAAGAAGGTGATGTGTTTACTGGGGAAACTACAGGTCACCATCACTGGTAGTAGCACCGCCACGGAGCAACAGAGGAGAAGCCAGAGATGCAATTCTACCAGGCAAAACGATCACAGTCGTGGTCCACGTCGATGCGATGCAGTTACGTTTCTGGGGAGGTGCATGTCATGCTACAGCGTAGGTACGACATAGATTCAACACAGAAGCATAAAAGCTCAAGTCTAAACAATCCTAAGACATCGATACACGGTCGAGTTTACCAACATTGAGTCTGACGATATTTGGCTTTGAATCATCTGTAAACTGGATTATACTGACTTTTCTTTTGTTTAGTTAGCGTCTTAAACTTTGTCTAAAGGTCGTCTGATCAGGCATCGGACAAACTACTAGTTTAGTCAAAAACATTAAAGGTGGTCAGATTTTCCTCAAACTGTCTGAACTCAAGATTCACCTTAGTTTCTTCAATCAAACATCTCCATCCTCTGATGGTTGTGAGATGAGGTTGAAAGCTCCAGAAAAGCTGGTAAGTGAACTTTGAATATTGGACACAGTTTAAAGAGCTCAGAGGACAAACAGCTTCCAGTTTAATGAGTTTATTTTCTCACAGAAACATTCAGACGTCTTCAGTCACCTCAGTGATCCACGAGTGATAATCTGAGATTCTGGAGAAGATGGCCGGTTTGTCTGCGTCACACCGCCTGCTGCCCCATGTGACCACACCAAACAGGAAGTAAGCGCCACGCTTTCGACACAACAGTGGAGCTCCAGAGTCCCCCTGCAGAGAAGAGGAGAAGTTCTGAAGCTTAACAGGTACTTTGTTTTTTTAAATTGTCAAGAAATTATTAAATCGATCCTGTGATCGATAGATCTGAATTCTAATGTCCCTGTCTTTATGGTCACTGGAGCACATTTTGGGATGTAACAGCCTTTAATTTGAGACAGACACTGAACATATCGTCCAGTAACTGACAACAGGGCTGATGTATGTCAGGGAGGAGTTACCATGCAGGAGGTGGAGCCTGCAGGATGTGAACAGATGTGGGAGTCGCTGAGGAGTCCTTCTCCCCACCGCTCCCTGCAGGTCGTCTGATTAACCAGAGTCAGTCCAAGATGGTGCAGCCGGTCTGGATCAATGTTCACTACACACAAATAATGAAAACAGTCAACAGTCACAGCTACGCCTTCAACGTTGTGCTTCATGAAGAAGACTTCCTTTGAGGACATTCGGGTTGTGTCACTGCGGCTCAGTTTGATCTGTCTCTGTGTCAAGGGTTCAGCTGTCTCCTGTGTTGGATGTGTTTCCTGCTCTGTGCGTGGACAGGTGGACTCTACCTGTTGTCTTTGTGGCTCCCCAGCCAGTTGTGATGCAGGACCAGCTGTCGTCGAGATCCTCGTCTTCGTCAGGGACACAAACTGGAGACACATTCGAGCCTGGAGACCAGAAGGCCAGTTTCAGTATATCACTTGGTGCAGACCTGGGACATTATAACACTCCACAGACAGGACATGATACTTTAGGTTTATGTTTTAGTTCTCCTACTGAATCTGGCAGGCACACTGAGGCGGAGCAGTGACAAGTCAGATTTCGGAGGGAAGCTGCTGTCCTGTGGCAGGTTGAAGACCTCGTCCACCGGGACAGTTTGAGACGAGGAGAAGCGAAGGTCATGAACTCCCAGAACCACCACGTCCTCTTTAGCTCTGCAGGGACAAAATACAGCCGGCAGGAAGAGATAAGTACTACTACAACAGACAGTACTGCAGTCAACTGTAGTACTGCAGTAGTACTGTGATATTCTACCCGACAATGCAGCATTCAGAATCGATGAGATGCAGATATAGTTTTTAAATCAAGTACTATACTGTAGTAGTAGTAGTAGTATCAGTAGTAGTACTATCAGTAGTAGTAGAAGTAGTAGTAGTATCAGTAATAGTAGTAGTACTACTATCAGTACTACTACTACTACCAGTAGTAGTATCAGTAATAGTAGTAGTACTACTATCAGTACTACTACTACTACCAGTAGTAGTATCAGTAGTAGTAGTAGTGATACTACTACTACTACTGATACTACTACTACTACTACTACTACTACTAGTAGTAGTATCAGTAGTAGTAGTAGTATCAGTGGTACTTGTACCTGACGTTGCAGTGTTTGGCAGTGATGACCCAGCGGCGGTGGATCAGCGCTCCACTGCAGTAATGGTGGCCGTTGGCCTGCAGGCTGACCTGCCAGGGCCAGGAGAAGGGACAGGACTCTGACACGTTCCCCACAGACACCTCACCATCCTGGGACACAGAGAGAGCAGCGAGGCCTGGAGCCTTATCACAGCTGGAGCTCTGCTGCTTACCACACCTGTCCTCTGTCGTCCAGGAGGGTGGACAGAATAGCATGAACACCTGTACTGTGTAGTTTATGTAGTTTCTCTTCAGATCTTTTCAGTGCAGCATGTCAGAAAACAAAACAGATTAAAATACAGTATGACGTTACAACCTACCTTCTGCAGGGACATCGTCTGAATACATGATATTCTGATCATCTGTGAGAGAAACACAACAGAGTGTTAAACATCTTTTACAGGTCAACACTCAGGTGTCAGATCACCTGAAACCTACTCAAGATGGTGGAGATCCACTGAGTGTGTTGTTGGATTTTGGTGTAGACTCCAGGTTTCCCGGCTCGTCCACAACCGACTCCCCAACTCACCAAACCAGCCAGCTCATACCTGCTGCCAGTGAAGCAGGACAGAGGACCTCCAGAGTCCCCCTGAGGACAGACAGGACAACGTTAAAGACTGTGTAATGAAGACTCGGACAGGACGGTGGACAAGACAAGACAGGATGACAAAGAGACAAACTGTTCCTGTATTCCTTCCATTTGGATCATCTTAAGTCTCAGACTGGCTTAAAATACTTCACAGTCCAGATTCTGGACTTTGATGGTCTCTCTTGTATATTTCCTCCTGATGTTCAGACTCTGTAGGCGTTCAGGTCGTACCTGGCAGGCGTCGGCTCCTCCTCTGTCCTTCCCAGCACAGAACATGGAGGGTCGTATCCTCCCCAGGTAGTACTGGTTGCAGACGTCAGGGGGCAGGATGGTCACGTTCACCTCCTGCAGTCTGTGGACTCGAGGTCCATCTGATGAAGCAGAAAACAGGAAGAGGTCAGATTGAAGCTCTTTGTCTCCTGAGGTTTGTAGAACAGAGTCCTGCTCACTCTCTCGGGTGGAGCCCCAGCCGGTGATGGTGCACTTCCTTAAGGGGGACAGAGGTTTCATCCAGATGTCGATGGGTCTGACGAACTGGTTGAAGACCAGTGGCTGCTGCAGCTTCAGCAGAGCCATGTCGCTGTCTTTGGTCCGAGTGTTGTAGCCCTGATGGCTGATGATCATGGAGACTCCGACCACCTGGACAGGAAGAGAGGAACCGAGACGCTTTGTCTTTATCAATGTTCAGGGATTAAAGTTTACAATCAGTCTTACTTTCATACTTTTGTCCTTTTGGACTATGGAGTCTGGATCGTTTAGGTATCAGAGATCAGAGACCAGGTTCATATTCTCAGTCTGCTCTGGTTGTGTTAAAGGATCAGTTCACCTGATATGATTACCGCAGACTGCCACCTCTTCCCCAACATGAAGAAGGAGCTCAGTGGTCGCCATTTTGACATTATTGTTGCTTTAGAGACTTTGAGGTCCAAAATGCCGACTTCTACAAAGAAGGATCCGTATGCTTCACAACTGCTGGACTAAGTGTGTAAATGTAGGAGGGGACTACGTTGAAAATTAAATGTGTGAAGTTTTCTGAGATGGACTCCTTCTACCTTAAACTTATCGACCATCGTATGTTTCATGTTCAGTTTATTTGCTCAAAGGATTTTACTTAAGGTAAAAAATGAAGCTTTCTTTAGACAAGGGGAAAACAATTGAAAAGCTAAAATAAGTCCCAACTGAAGTAGCTGGAGACTTAAAACATAACACACAATCAAAAAAACATCAGATGTCTCCATACAGCTCGTCTGCTGTAATCCAAGTCTACAGAAGCCCGAGATCACAAACTGATCAACACTCACCGGGTCATCACCAGGTGAAGATATGAGTTTGTGTGTTCAGAGAAAATATCTTGTCTGATGTGATTGTTACATAAAATAAGACATGTACGTGAAGTTTTCTAAATGAAGAGCCAATTGTTTATAGTTTTTGATTTATACCTGAACACGTGAGTAGATGCAGAAAAACACATTAAATATTTGTCAGGTAACATTTTCCTGATTCATTCAGACATCTGGTGGGTTTACTAGAACCTGAAGTCTGCAGAGGTTCTGATGTGATGTTCTGACAGTGGAGCAGATCTAGAATATAAAATGTATATAAACACAGTAAATGATGTTGTGTCACTAACTTGTTGTCCAGGTTCATGAGGATTGTCCAGGTCGTGTTTTCCAGCCTGAACCGTCCAGAAAGAAGCTTTATTGTACCTGGAGATGGGTTCAGACATCACATTACAAAAGACCGTTTGTCTTCTCACACTGAACGAGTCTCTGCATGAATTGAATCCTGTTGTGAGTCAGGTCCGTAAATCCAAACCTGGTCTGACTCCGGCTCTAACCGATGACCTCTGACCTTTTGAAGCAGTGCGCAGCAGAGACGACCCACAGCGGGCTGATGATGGCGCCCCCGCAGGCCGGCATGGTGGCGAACTGAAGGGAAACCTGCCAGGGCCACGAGTGAGCCCAGGCCTCCTGACCCCCGATGATCCGGACCTCCATCTCCTGCTCCGGGAGAAAGGACCGGACCCCTGACAGGTCTGCAAACATTTTATTATTATTTATATAAAAAAACAGACAAACAAATTAACTCAAATAAATTCAATTAAAACACAACGTCTCTGCTCACCGCTGAATCCAAAGTATCCAGAGAGGATTTCATGTTCCTGCACCGTCTGATTTGAAGTCACATTCAGCTGATTCTGGACCAACTTTAAATCTGGAGCGACAAACAAACAAACTCAGCAGAGGTTCCTCCTTGTTGACCAAACTGACAGTATCATCTCGTGTTTTCAGTCGTCACAATTAAACCTGGATCTGTTCTTCTTCAGTCAGGATGAATTTATTTTATTTCATTCTGAGCAGAGTTCAAACCAGACGACCTGCTGATCGTACCGTCGGCAGCAGCAGGAGGAGGAGCAGCTGTGGTGGTGTTGAGCTCCGACGTGTTCGATGGTTTCTGACTGACTTCACCTGCACAAACACACAAACACACACAGTTTAACATGGACACACACACAGACAGACACACACCACTCTACTACACACTGAGATAAATCCAGTTTGTCACCTGTGTGAAGAGCCGACAGACACACTGACAGCAGACTGACCACACACAGCAGCATTGTCTCACATCTGACACACACACACACACACACACTCTATGATGACTCACCTGCTTCACTCTCACCTGCCTGATGAGAAACACCTGCAGCTCAGACTGAACTCAGCTCATGATCATGTTGAATCATAAAGAAAGCAGAAGTGTGATGAGGAAGGTGAGAAGAGCTCAGCTCACAAACTGAAACTGATTCATAATGATTCAAAATAAAAACAGATGAAGGGAAGTTAGTGCAGCAGCACGCTGAGCCTCCGGCCTCCCACCACCAGGGGGCGCAGACAGAGCTGAGAACAACATCAAATAATGTTTTACAAACATTTAAAATATATAAAAAATATCTGAGATCTAAAACTTTATCTCAGTGTGTTTTTATTCATTTATTTATGTATTCACTGATGTTTTGTAACAGTCACGTGTGGGGGAAGTGTTCCCGCTGTTTCACCACCGAGACACAAAGTTTTCTTTTCTAATGTCAGAATCTGAACTCATCTGTGGTTCTGTAGAAACATACTCAGTGACTCTGCAGCAGGTTTAAGTTAAATCATGAGTTTGACCTCCAAACACGTCTGTCTGCCAGCTGATGATCTAAATAAAGAACTCTGTAACTGGATCTCTTCATGCAGCAGATATATATTTTTAAAGGAGCAGTACGTGATTCTGGAGAAAGATGATCGGTTTCCGAGGATGGACTGAACTCATAAAAAGCTTTTGAAGTCTTAGAGACCACAAATGCGTCATCACTCCATCATATCTTTAATAACAATTAGCTGTTTGCTTCTATATTAATGTTTAAAGTCTCATATTTAACCTTTAATGAACCTAAAATTAATATGAGATGTGACTGACATGAACTTTTTCCACCTGAATCAGTCAGATGAGAGACGACTCCTCGTGTTCACGGCTACAGAATGATGTGAACCTCTTCTGATCACCGTACAGTTTGGACTGATTGGATCACGGTGCTGTTTAAGGCAGCAGTCTCATTAATCCTGTTTCCATCTCACCTCCTCATATTTCAGTCGGGGTGTTTGGACAGATTCAGACTGATGAGGAGCTGCAGGACCGGTCAGCTGCTTTATGTTCTGATGGTTCTAACACAGTGTACAGTACTATATGATTATATATGGACGGGCATTGCAAATGAGCTTAACCAGGTTTGCTACATACTTCTCTCTCACAAATAAACAAATAAATAATAATATCAACCTTTTCACCGTCTTTGTTTACAGATCAGCTGACTGTAGACGACTGGACGTGTTCGAGCTGATCGTCGACTAAACAATGGTCAGAACAAGTTCTGTTTTATTTTTCAAAACACAACACGAACACAGGCACACACACACGCACACACACACGCACACACACACACACACACACACTAATAAAACCCTGCTGGGTGTCAGCAGGACTATATAGTTCGTAGTCTGCTGCATCACATTGTATCAGTGTTTGTATAAAGTATGAATTCACATGTGAGACAGAACATTAGTTCTGATCCGGCTCTGCAGCTTTTATTTGTTGGACATGAACTGTGCCAGCGCCTGAAATAGACCGGTCCAGTGACAGTGTTGCTGCAGCCAGATGACCTGTGGTAACCCTGAAACTGTGACTCCGTCTGACTGACTTCAGATTTGTTGCCTCTGTGTCTTCAGACAGCTGAAGAGTTAATCACAGCCTCTGTTTGATCCTGGTTCTGTTCTGTAGTGTGGACCTGGTGTTATCTGTGGCCCACCCAACCAGGAATTTGGAATTTGGAGAAATCTGTATTCATTTTTGGGGGGTTGTGATTAATTATTATCATTATTGTTGTTACTGTATGACTGTCTCTTCTGTATTGTGCTGTCTTATATCATTAGTGTTTGAATATCATGTTTTTATTGTGGGATGAAAGAATTCTGTTTCTGATAATCTGGTCTAAGTCGCCCTCTGCTGGTGATCTGCTACACTGACTTGTATACAACAATGTTTGTGAAACCTCCAGAGGTTTATTCCATTGTTTTAAGTCAGACTGAGGGATGGGACAACAACATATTTCATCGTGGATCACGCTGAGAAAACACTCACAATAAGTTGATGGTGGTGAATTTTCATCATTGAGATAATCATGAATATCATCACATGAACGAGTCTAAAAGCTGTCTGGCTCTCTGATGTACAGTCCTGTGTTGGTGTCCTGATCCTGGGCCTGTCACCGTAGCTGAAGGCTCGGCTCGCACACTTTTTCATGTTTAAGAACCACATATCAATGGTTGCAGAATGCCACATAAGTGAAATTACATTGTCTGATCACGCTTTGATATCTTTAAAATTAAACCTTGATTTAGAGAAAGGTCAGGGGATATGGAGGTTAAACAACTCCCTGCTACAAATGGATGACTTCAAGACTAAAATAAAATCAGTCATCAAAAATTATTTAGAGATAAATGATACAGGGGAAGTAGACCCACTTATATTGTGGGAGGGAATGAAAGTTGTTTTGAGAGGGGAAGTTATATCATTTGCCTCACACAAGAAGGAAGAAAGGGAGAAAAGAACAAAGGAACTAGAGCAATTAATTAAGACATTAGAATCTAAACATAAAGAGACAGGCTGTAGCTCTGATTTGCAATCTTTAAATAAACTTAGAAAATGAATTGGATAGACTATTAACTACGGAAGCAGAGAAAGCTCTGATTTTTACAAAACAGAAATATTTTGACAGCGGGGCAAAAGCAATAAAAAACCTGGCCTATAAATTAAAAAAACAACAGGAAAAATCGAATATAGTAGCAATCAAAAATCAAACTAGGGAAGCAATTGTTAAAGACAAGAGGGATATTGCACAAGAATTTGCAAAATATTATGAACAATTGTATAGTTCAGACAATAATTTGACTCAGCAAAATGGAGTTAAAGAATATCTATCTGGAATAAACTTACCGCAAGTAACTGAGGAACAAAATGCAAATTTGACAGCAGCGATTACCCCAGAAGAGATCATGGTGGTGATAAAAAAGTTAAAAAAGAGCAAATGCCCAGGAAGCGATGGTTTTACAGGTGAATTTTATAAAGAATTTAGCAAAGAATTATTGTCAGTTTTGGAAAGAGCCTTCAATTTGGCATTAAATCATGGGCAGTGGGCAAATACGTGGTGTAACTCCATAGTTACAGTCATACATAAAGAAGGGAAAGACCCTACAAGTTGTGGATCCTATAGACCAATAACTTTACTAAATGTGGATCAGAAGCTGCTAAGCAGCATCATAGCAAATACATTATCAAAGATCATCCTACTCATTATAGACCCTGACCAAACTGGTTTTATTCCAGATAGATATTTATCAGATAACGTAAGATGAACATTGAATATAATAGACTTCTCAAAGAAAATGAACATCCAAACGCTGATTCTTACCCTAGATGCCGAAAAGGCCTTCGACAGGGTTTCATGGCCTTTTATATTTGAAACCTGTAGCAAATTTGGTTTTCATGACACCTTTATCAAATGGCTTCAGGCTATGTATAGTAGTTCAAAAGCACAGATCAGAGTAAATGGGACTCTCTCTGACAGTTTCGAATTACAACGGGGAACAAGACAGGGAGATCCCCTATCCCCTCTAATCTTTGCAATTTGCATTGAACCCCTGTTAGTAAGTATTAGAGCAACTAATGAAATTGAGGGTGTGAAAGTAGCAGAGCAATCTCATAAACTGGCTTTATATGCTGATGACGTGGTTTTATATCTTACAAACCTAGAAAAATCACTACCAGCTCTTATGCAGGTTATTGATAACTATAGTAATGTGTCAGGATATAAACTAAATATACAGAAGTGTGAAGCAATGGCTCTAGGAGCCCCAGTAAGCAGAGAGGTGAAGAGTAACTACCTATGGCAGTGGGACAGGGATAGAATTAAATACCTGGGAACTGTGCTACCAGAGAATAACAAATTACTGTACCAGTTGAATTACAAAGGCTTGGAAGCACATGTTAGACAGGATATGAATAGGTGGAAATTAGCCATATGGTCCTTGGGTAGAAGAATAGATGCAATTAGAATGAATGTACTCCCCAATTTCTTATGTTTATTCCAGACAATACCACTATATATATGTGCAAACACTTTCAAAACCTGGGATACAATGATTGGTAAATTTATATGGGATGATAAGAAACCCAGAGTTAAAATGAAGACCTTAAAAGTGGCCGAAGAGAAGGGGGGACTTGCTCTCCCAAACTTGAAGTACTATTATATGGCAGTGCAAATGCAGCACATATGCACTGAGTTAAATCATAACTCAGAAGCAAAGTGGAGAACAATAGAGATGTTTATGTGTCATGGTCCAATAAAGATGATTCCTTTTTGTACAGAATACCAACGAAAAGTACCAGTAAAAGATAATATATCACTTAGAAATACTCTAGAAATTTGGGCTAGAATCAAAAACGCTGTTGAAATAAAGAAAGACTTATTGGCTCTGAGAGAGATAAAAGAAGACCCCGAATTCATGCCTAACAAAACTGATGAAGCCTTTGACATTTGGGCACAAAAGGGATTCACCATTTTTGGACATTGTTTAAATGAGAAGGGAATAATACCATTTGAATCTTTAAGCAAAGAGTATCATTTGCCTCATTCCCACTTCTTCCGATATTTACAAATAAGAAGTTATATCCAAAACAGTGAAATAAAAAACAAGACCAGCAGAGACTTACATCCACTGGTGCAATTTTTGATAAAGAATTATGATAAAACTAAAGTCCCACATCAAATCTCGGCTGTATATACCATTTTGGAAAATAACTGTAAACATCAAGATACAAAGGCAAAACTGAAATGGGAAGAAGAATTGAATATAGGCATATCAGAGGAGAGCTGGAAGGAAATGAATCAGAACGTTCATACAACTACTGTATCGCCCTGTTGGAGAGAATATGCATGGAAAATACAATCACGATACTTTTTAACACCGGTGCAGCAAGCTAAATATAATAATAAAATATCATCAAGCTGCTGGAGGGAATGTGGCGAATCATACGCTAATGTTCAACATATATTCTGGTCATGTCCCGTACTGCAAATATTCTGGAAAAAGGTACAGAAAGAAGTCAGTCACACTTTAAGATGTGCTGTTCAACTAAATACAGACTATATGCTGCTAGGAAGGACCATAGACACACCTCACGAGGAAAATGATAACTATTTGCTTAGGGTGCTGCGTATAACTGCTCTAAAACAAATAACCAGACACTGGCTTCAGAAAACCCCGCCCACAATAGAAAAATGGAGTGACACTATTCGACAGGTACATTGAATGGAGTATATAACATATAAAATGAGGGGCAACCTCAAATTATATGAGATAAGATGGGCCAAGTGGTCAACCTACTACAATTAATTTCATCATAATGTGTTTGTTGTAGCTGTGATTATCCTATTTGTTTGTTGTATTTTTTTTTTATTATGCAGTTATGCTGTTTATGTTGTTGTTGCTGTTATGTGTCTTCTTTTTCATGTGTACATGTGAATGTACAAACACGTGGTGACTTTAAAAATAAAGTATAAAAAAAAAGTGCTATAAGTTAATGCCTCTCATTTACACATTCACACACGTACAAATACATTTGAGAAACAGATAGGAACCAAAAACAACGTCTGTAACGTTCTCTGATGATAATAAACATTAACTACTCCTTATTTGTTCAGAATACAGGTAGGCACCAAACCACCGGATGTATTTTTATAATGTTTTTATGAGTGTTTACAGCTGCCAACGTAGGTAACTCTGTTACTGCCAGCCAGAAACTGGTCTGTTTAGACCTATCGTGTTTTGTCGGCTGCCCCACGTCATTCTAGTGAGGAAACTGTGTTTATTTGGGAACCCCTTGAAACCCAAGCCCCTATACACCTTCAGTTTGACATATAATTTCCCTGGGGCTTGTAGGGGCACATTTGTTTATTATGCCTGGAAGAGGCATTTGTTTATTGATTTATTTTCAAGTAGCAGACATTGGGCATTCCCCCCTAGATTTACATGTTTTTTGTTTATATTTGTATGTAGGTTGGTCTGTCTTGTAAGCATTTTACTGCCAGTACCGCCACACAATGGAACAATATAATTCTGACGTCAGGTCTCTAATATATCTGTAAAGCCATATAGCTGGCATGCTCAACATTTGTAGATTTTTTATGGCACTGCTCTAATATGTAACAAAAAAACAGTTTTGGGATGAACATTGGCTTCCTTTGCTGCTATCTTGACTTTCTTATGTTTACAACTGAGGAGCTAAACCAGAAACTACAAAATAACCCAAAGACATTTTTAACCAAATGGAACCTACTTTACCTTTTCCAGCTCATGATAAATAAGGGAAATAAACTGTCCTGAATTAGGTAAATTCAATACTATCTCTGCTTTGTTGAAGTATGGAACTGTCTGAAGTGAGTGTATTGCTAAACATAAGGCAGAAAATTCTTCCATTTTCCATGTTTGCTATTACAACCTGTATTGTTTTTTGTCATATTTTCATTCAGAAACTCACACTTCAGTGTGCCAACGCAAGCTGAAGTCTAACCTGAAGGAGAAGTTCCAGTGTGTGTTTGAGGGGATCGCTTATGCAGGAAACCCAACCCTTCTGAATCAGATCTACACAGAGCTCTACATCACAGAACGACGGACTGCAGAGGTCAGTGATGAACATGAGGTCAGACAGATTGAGACAGCATCCAGGAAACCAAACATACAGAAAAATGAAAATGTGACTCTCTTTGGGTGTATTGTTTACTGCAACTGTGAATCAATAAAAAAATATTAATTTTTTTTTTTTTTTTTTTTTAAAGTCCAAATGGACACCTGGACTTGTTCCTCCGTTTCTTCCTGGGTCTTTCACTGCAGACCAATCAGACTCTTCTAAGAAGTCTACTGAAGTACACAGAAAGTAGATCAAAGACCAACCAAGAAACAGTCCAATACATCAAGAAGAAGATCATTAGCAGTTCCTCTGCAGAGAGAAGCATCAATCTCTTCCACTGTCTGAATGAACTGAATGATTGTTCTCTCGTAGGGGAGATCCAACAGATCTCTCCTGCTCAGTGGTCAGCTCTGGTTGTCATCCTACTATCATCACAAAAAGATCTTGATGTGTTTGACCTGAAGAAATACTCTGCTTCAGAGGAGGCTTTTCTGAGGCTGCTGCCAGTGGTCAAAGTCTCTAAAAATGCTCTGTAAGTGGATAGAACTAGATCAACTAAAGGCCCGATCCACAAAAAGTGCTCCAGGCGTCAGATGGCTGTACCTGAACCATCCACATCGCTGTTGTGATCTTTATTGTTTAGTGCCACATATAGACTGTTGTATATTGGCTGTAACAAAATTGCAGATGTTGATCAGTGGGTGCAGTGGAAAGGCCACTGCACACCAATGGCAGATTGGGGCTTTATATATCTTATTATTTCTTGTATGTATGCAGGTTATTCCATAAACGATTGAGATATTATTTCTAACACTACTATTCTCAAAAATATTGTTTCAGGTTGATTGGCTGCAAGTTGTCAATGAGAGGATGTGAAGCTCTGTTGTCAATTCTTAGCTCTAAGTCCTCTAGTCTCATCGAAATGGGCCTGAGTAATAACAGCCTGAAGGATGAAGAAGTGAAGCTGCTGTGTGTTGGACTGAAGAGTCCATATTGTAAACTGAAAATACTCAGGTTGGTGTTCCTGACCACCTTCAACAGATAACTTTTTTAATAACATTTTCACATCTTTTCCTGTATGTCAAGGCTGAGAGTATGTAACCTGTCAGAGAGAAGCTGTGAAGCTCTGTCCTCAATTCTCAGCTCTAAATCCTCTAGTCTGAGAGAGCTCGACCTGAGTAACAACGATCTGCAGGATGGAGTGAAGCTGCTGGCCGCTGGACTTAAGACGCCGCACTGTGCACTGAAAACGCTCCGGTTTGTTGTCTTACTTACCATGCATGTTTATAACGCATAGCCACATCCATCTAAGATTGCATAATATTTTCTTGAAATGCATATTGCGACTAGATTAGTTTCCCTTTAATGCTACCATCAAACATTTACATGACTGGAATTACTGGCGGAGAATTAAATAACTTCACATGACTACCATTCTGACACTATTAAAGATTTGGTGTACACGGTTGCCCATTCTTATGGCTTAAGAAATGGTTTTGAGGTAACAACAATTCATCCTGTACTACGGTATAACTTTCCAACATTTACTGTGTAATTCCACTGAATTTACAGGGTAATTTTGTCATATCAATCAGTGCATATAAATCTCTCAACAGTTCCTAGTGGTACTTAAATGTAGGTAAAGCTGAACAAGGGATAAACAGTTGGGAATTTTCGAGGAAGGAAGAAAAAAAGAAAATCCAAACTGTTCTCCCGTTACCCTGTAATTACAGAGTACTGTTAGGAGTACCAGTAGGAACCGTTGAGAATTTTATATGTACTGATTCATAAGACAAAATAAGTCAAGCAGTATCACACAGCTAATGTCAGGAAATTACACTACAAAATTGCAGACTGCATCATGTAATGTTGACCCAGAAAATATTGGCATTAAAATAGAAAAAAACATTTTAGTTTTAAACTCTGGACAGTTTTCTTCAGACAACTATTCTAGATATTCTTGGTGTTTTGTACATCATTTTATCCACATTTCCACTAAAATTCTATTTAATTTTTTTTGTATTATTGAAAACATTATGGACATTATGGATATGAATTGCAGGATTTTAATCAGGACTAAGAGAAATTTTTCGGTTGATTTTCCGGCTCCTCTCCACTCCAGTGGTGTCGTCAGTGTGGAGCGCTGGACACTCTGCACTACACACCCATTATAAAATCTGGAACAGACAGAGAATATCCTGAAACGTAAACTGTGATAGCTCGTAAATCATTAACTTATCAGTCAAGTCCCAACTCTGGTGACTCATTTTAACTTTTAATCACTTTTCTATATTATGGTTTGGCGAGGAAATGAGGCCCTAAAGATGGGTGGGTCTGACCTCATTTCACCATGACTTCCCATTATTTCTTATGGGAAAAATGTTTATTTTTTTGTGATTTTTGTGAAAACAGTTTGGTGAATTTTCATAACCATCAAATTAATTGTTGGTGTTATTTTCATGGTGGCTCTCTGTCCTCCTCACCCTGGAGGAGATATACTGTGGTATCACACTTGACCATAATCACAATTCTACTGTGTTAGTGTTTTTAAAATATGTCTGTCAGGACACAATGTTATAATAAAGCTTTTTGTTTTAAAAAAAATCTGTTTTTATTCCTTTAAGGGTCGTCTGACTAATAATATTATCAAAAATATGTTTTCATACTGTGAATATTTTGTATTTTTGTGTAAACTGTAAACAACACACAGCGAGCAGATTAACTGTAACTTGTCTTAAATATAATAATCTGACAATAATCTTAAAGTTAAATATAGTTTCATTGTATATAATAATGATGATAATGATGGCACTCCCCATTTGTGATGTTTCACCAATCAGGACGTCTGTTTATTGTCCAGCAGACATAACAACACTTGTGATTGGCTGTCAGACAGTAGCCTACAGGGTGCTTTTATTGTGACGGTCTGGGGTGTTTCCTGCTCCTCAGTGTGATCAGCTGTGATCAGCTGTGATCAGCTGTCAGTGCTCGTCATGTCCTACAGCAGAGAGGTCCTGTTGGCCACCAGCCTGCTGTGCAGCAGCTCTGGAGCCATGCAGCCGCTGCAGCTGTACCGGAAGCTGCTGCAGTGCTGCGACATCACCGAACAAGAGTTCCTCGACATCATCCAGCGGTGCCCCCGCTTCTTGCTGGTCCGCGGCCCTGCGGGGGCCGGCGGTGCGCGGCTGGAGGACTGCACGGTGGTCGCTCAGACCTCCCTGCGGCTGTGCAGCAAGTACGGCCGGGAGCCGTGCACCGGGTCCGGGTCCGGGTCCGGAGAGGAGGACGGAGGCTGCCAGCAGCTCCACCTCTGCAAGTTCTTCATCTACGGAAACTGCAGGTTCGGCAAGGGCAGGTGAGCCGCGCGCACGCGCTCAGGTGTGTCAGACAGCAACAACAAGTTCATCTTAAAGTGCCGGTCTAATTCTTGTAGACATGAACACGTCAGAAACACGTCAGAGTGATAAACTGAATAAAGTCAGAGTTTGTTTTGTCGGCGGCGGAGGGATACATCCTCTATCTCACCACCGGATCACGACAGCTTTGAGTGTTTTCTCTTCCAGGCTTCCGTAGATCTAAAACAACAACAGACTGATAAGAAACTGATCAGGAGCTTTAAATGATCATTTTTATCTGATTAAATCTGGACTATTTACTCCTCCGCCGCGGACTGATACAGACTTCCTGCTGCAGTGAAGAGACAAAACGAAACTTAAGGAAACAGAAACTGAAGCAGCTCATCGCACTCCTCATAATCCAATAATACACATTAACACACAATAACACAATAATACACATTGACACACATTAACACACAATAATACACATTAACACACAATAACACACATAAATACACATTAACACACAATAATACACATTAACACACAATAACACACAATAATACACATTAACACACAATAATACACATTGACACACATTAACACACAATAATACACATTGACACACATTAACACAATAATACACATTAACACACAATAACACACATAAATACACATTAACACACAATAATACACATTAACACACAATAACACACATAAATACACATTAACACACAATAATACACATTAACACACAATAACACACATAAATACACATTAACACACAATAACACACATAAATACACATTAACACACAATAATACACATTGACACACATTAACACACAATAATACGCATTAACACACAATAACACACATAAATACACATTAACACACAATAATACACATTAACACACAATAACACACATAAATACACATTAACACACAATAATACACATTGACACACATTAACACACAATAATACACATTAACACACAATAACACACATAAATACACATTAACACACAATAATACACATTAACACACAATAACACACATAAATACACATTAACACACAATAATACACATTGACACACATTAACACACAATAATATACATTAACACACATTGACACACATTAACACAATAATAGACATTGACACACATTAACACACATTAACACATTAACACACATTAATACACATTAACACACATTAATACACATTGACACACATTAACACACAATAATACACATTAACACACATTAATACACATTGACACACATTAACACACAATAACACACATTAATACACATTAATACACATTGACACACATTAACACACATTAAGACACATTAACACACATTAATACACATTGACACACATTAACACACATTGACACACATTAACACACATTAATACACATTGACACACATTAACACACATTGACACACATTAACACACATTAACACACATTAACACATTAACACATTAACACACATTAATACACATTGACACACATTAACACACATTAACACACATTAACACACATTAATACACATTGACACACATTAACACACATTAATACACATTGACACACATTAATACACATTGACACACATTAACACACATTAATACACATTGACACACATTAACACACATTGACACACATTAACACACATTAACACACATTAACACATTAACACATTAACACACATTAATACACATTGACACACATTAATACACATTGACACACATTAACACACATTAACACACATTAACACACATTAACACACATTAACACATTAACACACATTAATACACATTGACACACATTAACACACATTAACACACATTAATACACATTAACACACATTAATACACATTGACACACATTAACACACATTAACACACATTAATACACATTAACACACATTAATACACATTGACACACATTAACACACATTAACACACATTAACACATTAACACATTAACACACATTAATACACATTGACACACATTAACACACATTAACACACATTGACACACATTAACACATTAACACACATTAACACACATTGACACACATTAACACACATTAACACATTAACACACATTAATACACATTAACACACATTAATACTTGTTTATTGCTGTTGTTTATTGGAGTCATCTTTTCATAAACAGTGAATGAGTGAATATGTTTGTGGATCTGAATGATTAGTTTTGATTGTGACCCTGAATGATCTTTAACTATTATAAACATAATAAATATAAAGTATTGATGATGGATCCTGTTCAGTTCTGATTGATTAAAGACCTCGTTGTTGTTTGTTTGTCGCAGGAAGTCGTGTAAATTCTCTCACGACATTCGTTCAGATCACAACTATCGATTACTGAGAGAGTGTACGCTGCACGAGCTCAACGAGGACGTCCTGTTTCTGCTGCTGCTGCAGAATGACCCCACGCTGCTGCCACAGGTAACACACACCTGACACACACACACACCTGTGACACACACACACCTGTGACACAGCTGATGCTGCTCAGATAATTAGTCAGAGTTTTATTCAGATGATAAATATTCTTATAATAACTCTTCTGATTCTTCTTCGTGTTCTTTGAACTTGATCTAAACCTGAAACACGTTCCTGCAGTTTGTTCTGCTGTCTCTGTGTCCTCTCTCAGTTTCTTCTCTTCTTTCCTCTGGAGATGTTTGGACCAGAGTAGCTTCAGTTCTGGTTTCAGTGGATGTGATCAGACATGAGGATCCTTCAGTGTGATGTGAGAACAGGTGTTAATGAGTCGTGTGGTAACACAGAGAGAGAAGAAGAAGAAACTAATGAAGAGACGCCTGAAGAACTCAAACAGAATCTGAAGTTAAAATAACGAAGCAGAGAACAAAAACAAAAAAGACCAAAAAGAAAAAGAACAAACCATAAAGATAAAAAGTGTCCAGTTTCCACAGAGGTAAAACATTTTGTTCTGTCATGTTCGTTAACTAACGTGAACCAAAGAATTGTTCTTTAATTGTCACGTTATGATGCAACATGTCATAATCACAAAGAAATGAAACATTATGAGATCTGTATTCAGAGAGAAACACAAAAGATTTTTATCTCTCTTACATTCAAAGTCTCATTAATCTCAATTCTGATAAAAATCTCATTAAAATCTGATTTTTCTTTAAGATCACATAATTAGGATAAAACTTTAAGATGTTACAAAGTTCATAGATTAATGATGATGAGATTTTAATCACGTAGTTACAAGATGTCAAAATGACATAATGACTGTGAGTCTTCTCTCATCACATCTGAATATTCTTCATGCTTGTGACAGAATTACCTCATAATTGTGACATTTATGAGAAAACTGTCTCGGGATCTGTTTTTCATCAATTCAACATAAACTTTATTTTGTCTTCTCAAACTTTTGAACTGTGGTCATTTCAGTAACTCATAACATTTAATAATTATACAGTTTGTAATTCTGAAATCACTTCATTAAAACATCCGAGTGTGACTCATAGTTAAGAGACAATTTGTAAATAAAGAACAGATGAACTCTTTCTTCTGAGATGTGAAGTCATGCCAAGAGGTCACAGTCACTGGTCGGTCCTCCAGGTGTGTCTCAGGTGTAACGTGTCCCGTCTCGTCTCAGGTGTGTCAGCACTATAACAAAGGCTCCGGTCCTCACGGCAGATGCACCTTCGAGGAGACCTGCACCAAAGTCCACCTGTGTCAGCACTTCGTTCAAGGCGACTGCACCTTTGGACTCAAGTGTAAACGGCTGCACGCCATTGGAAAACATGGCCGCCGCATGTTGGAGGAGAAAGGACTGAGCAGAGACGTCATCCAGGAGCTGCCCTTCATCTACAGGAACATCCACCACCTCAGTGCTGCCGCCGCCTCCACAGGTGACAGGAACACAGGTGTGTTCACGTTTAACCTCCACAGGTGACGGGAACACGCCTGTGCTCAGGTGGACCTGCTGCAGGTGTTGATCTCTTCATGTCCATGTGTTTCAGAGAATCTTCCAGAGTCTTGGTGTAGACCTCAGACTGACGACAGGAACAACATCTGTCTGCACTTCATCAGGAACAGCTGCAGGTTTCACAGTGAGTTCACCTTCAGACTGATTCACCTTCATGTTGTTGTCATGTGATCAACGGGTCTGTTGTTCCTGCAGTTAACTTTAAACTCCACCAGATGGCAGCAGACTGTCAGAGTTTAGACTCTTCATGTGTTGGACTGAGTCTGGTCACTTTGAACAATCACATCAGTCAGTTTACATCAAACTCACAAACAGAAACAACAAAATGCAGCTGCAAAGAACATCAGAACAGAAGAGTTAATGTGTTTATTCTGCTCCTCACAGTCCAGTAGAAGTTCAGATACTCGAGTAAAAACAGACTCAAGTACTGATTCAGCTTCTTTACTCCAGTAAAAGTAATAGAGTACAGGCTCTGACATGTACTCAGAGTATCAGAGTAAAAAGTCTCCCTCTGAAGGACATCTGTGGTCAAAGCTAACTGAAGCTCACGTCATATTAATATAATTCAGAGACTATTAAAGTTAAAGGTAGAGTCAGTAGGATTTGTCCCAGCTGTTCCTGAACGCACCACAAAGATAGTTGATAGTTGAGTCTCATTCCCAGGACGTCAAACAGCCACATGTTGGGTTGGTAAAGCGTCCCGAGCAGCAACAAAGAGAGAAAATAAGAAACTCTCTGCAGATACGAGACACTAACACGCCTTTTCTCCCCATTCAGTCTCCCTCTCTGTCTGTTCACGTCTTTTACGTCTTTGTCTCGTCTCGCTGCGTCTGCCGTGTATGATGTGCTCTGATAGGTCGACATCAGTCTCGTGATGTTGAGAAGGCGGCGTGCGATGACGCCAAATAACAATAATCCATAATTCACCTCAGATGCATCAAACTAAAGTAACGAGACTGTTGTGAAAATGTGAGGAGGAGAAAGTTCAGATGTTTGTGTTCAGATGTAGAGAGGGAAAGTCTCAGAGATATTCAAGTACAGTGCAGATTCCTGAAACATGTACTGAAGTATATACTTGATTACTTCACACCTCTGTTCATTTCCTGTAGACTGACAGAAACACAGCAAACTGTTAGAGTTAGTGTGCTGAACACTTCTGGACTAAAGTTTCTTTTTTCAGTTGTGATCCCAAACAAATACAAACTGCAAAAAAATTGCATTTTTATTTTATTCATTCTTTACATGTAAATATAACTTTCTTAAAATAGCTCAAAGTTTCTTTGACTCATGTTTTACAAATAGAAAAATTTGGATGGGTTTTTTTTATGAATTATCTTCTAAACTGATCTTTTAACAATGTGTTTCTTTTTGTGTATCAATAGATGTTCTTCTAAATTTATTATTTTCTTTTTCCTAATAAATTAAAAAAATCCATAAGACCATAAAAAGCCTCTCTCAGTATTTGTAGATTCTTCTTTCATTATTATTTTTTTCATTTTTTTCTCAGAGTTTATTTTTGTGACCTTTAACAAATTGTTCATATGTGAAATTTGAGTTTTAAGTTGTTACATATTAATTTATTTGTTAATGTTTCACTTCAATAATGTTTTCTGATTTATGGTCGGTGTGTTTGTCAGCCGATGATTGGACGATCTGTTGAAGTCTTTTTGATTTCGTTCACATTCAGGCTGATTGAAATTAGTATTTTTCTCTCTTGTGTGCTTCAGTCTTCATATTTTCAGTGTTTTTGTTTTTGTCGTTGAGTTTTCTCATCTCTCTTTGTGTAGACGAGTGCCGCCGTGTTCACTTCCACCTGCCCTACAAGTGGGAGGTGTTTGATGGCCTCACCTGGACGGACCTGCCACACATGGAGGACATCGAGCGAGATTTCTGTGACCCGTCTAAAACACAGAGGTCAGAGGTCACAGGTCACTGTTCAGGTTTGAAAACAATCTGCTGTTGATGAAGCGTCAACTGAAACTTTCCTTTGTTTTCAGTGGCGTTGATCAGCCCGTCAACTTCCTGACGAAGAGTCAGGGGTCGCAGCGTGTTCGCCGTCTCTCCACGGTTTCCTCTGTGACAAAGCCGCCTCACTACACCCTGACGACTCAGTGGCTGTGGTACTATAAGGGGGACCAGGGGAACTGGGTGGAGTACGGACAGCTGGTGAGTCAGACCGCTTTGTCAGTTTGAACCTATAGGATCAGATGTGTTTTTTCTTCACATCATCAATGCTGACTGGGATCGTGATATTAGCATGTTAGCATGCTAACCCGTCTCTGCCTCCCTCAGGATGAAAAGCAGCGCAGCACCTCAGTGACATCACAAATGCTGGAGGAGGCATTTCTCTCCAACAGAACAGCTGACGTCCAAGTAGTGAAAGGCCAGAGGCAGTACGTCATCAGCTTCAGAGGTACGACTTCCTGTCTCCTCAGAGCTCGAACTCACTGTTTCACAAGTCACATGTTAGTCCTGACTAGAAAGTCCAGAGTCTAGACAGGAAAGTCCCAAGTCAAGTTCCAAGTCTACACCAACAAGTCTGAAAACAAATCACAAAAAAGAAGAAAATTAAGTTCCAAGACAAGTCCTGAGTCAACTTCAAAGCCAAGACCTTCAGGCCCCCTTGCCAACTTCAAGTCAAATCCAAATAAGTCCCTAGTCACAAAGTAGAACAGGTCCTACACAAGTCTGAAGACAAGTCACAAGGCAAGAGAGTAAAACTTTTCAAGAGTTAAGTCCTAAGTCAGGCCAGGTAAGTCCCAGTACAAGCCCCAAGTCAAGACAGATAGTCTTAAGATGAATCATGTCCCAGCTCAAGACAAGTATGTCCTGAGTCACTTCAGAATCAGGTCCCAAGTCAGAATTGGAAATCACCAAGTCAAACACTAGGTCGAGACAAGAACGTCCCAAATAATGTCTAAAGACAAGTCAGGTCCAGAATCAAGACGGATTATTCTTTGAGACAAATTCCAAGTCAAGACAGGTAAGTCCGACCACAAGTTTCACATCCCAAGTCACTTCTAAAGTCATGTCTCAAGTCAAGATGGGAAAATCCCCAAGTCAAACACTAGGTCAAGACAAGAAGGTCCCAAATAATGCCTCAAGACAAGTTCCAAGTCAAGTTCAAGTTCTATAGTCAAGACACATAAGTCCCTCAGACAAACTCCAGACAGGTAACTTAGTCCCATGGTGTTTCTCAAGTAATGACAGGTGAGTGCTAGGACAAGTATCAAGTCATGTCCCAGGTCAAGACAAGTATATCCCGAGTAACCTCTAAAGTCGTGTCACCTAAGTGAAGAGAAGTCCCAAGTCAAGTCCCAAGTCAGGTCTTGAGTCAAATATCAATTAAAGTCCCGAGCCAGGACCAGTGAGTCCTGAAATTACTTAACAGCAGGTAAGTCCCAAGTCCTGGACAAGTCGTAGTGAGCTCTTCACTTTAGAGCTAATACTTGAATTAATTTAGAGGAATATTAATTTTTAATTGTGTCTCTCTGATCTTGTCCTCTTCATGCAGACATGTACCAGAGGAACCCCAAACACAACACCAAGAGACAAGTTCGTCGTCGTCCATGCTTCCTCTCTGTGGCCGAGGTGGAGAGAGAGACCGGTTCAATAGACAAACCACCACCTGATGGCTTCCTGTCCCTGCAGACTGGATCTGACTGAGTTTTCTTAATTTTTTTAATTCTTTTAACTGAACTTCATCTTCATAGTAGATTTTCACACGTAAGGAATTTGTCTGGTTTGGTACAATAAACGAATCACGAGACAGAATGATAGAAGTGCAGAAGAGAAAACAGGGAACTGACAATAAGGTATAAACAAACTAGAATGGCACTCAGTAGAGTGCATACCTCAGCTCACTCAGAGAAACCACACATCTAAATACAGCATGTAGCGTGTAGTCAGCTTGTGCTTCAACAACAGCTCCATGTCTCATGCTGTTCTGTTCAGCCGTTTACTGTAAAAGGTTTTCTTTACGTTCAGAAAATACTTAAACATACTCACAAGTGTGATCGGCGCCGTCACAACGCTCAAAGATGAGTTAGGTTCAACAGCTTCAAATACATTATGTACCGAGCACAGGACGACACATCTGTCAGCCAGTCTGAATTCAACATGCTGCAATCAAACTGTGGGAAATCAAACTGGTAGAATAGAAATGTCCAACTATTATTTTGTGTATCAATGACGGTAACACCGTCTGAACTTACAGAGTGAAGCAGCGTTTTCAGTTACTGGGTTTGTTACAAATATCAATAATAAAAATTCCTGTAATCAAGTTAAAGACAAGACGTCCCTGAACATTTGTCAGGACTATTTTATTTGAGTCTTTTTAGTGATTTTTTTTTGTCTGTTTTATTTTCTGTCTGTTGGAGAAATAAGGACTTTCAGATTTAGTTCATATTAACTTCATGTTAGAGCTCCACCATCAGTCTAAATACACGTCATTACAATCTGATTTACTGAACCATTACATACAGAACTTCTTTATCTGGACCCAACAGAGTCTCTGAGCTTTGTGTTCATCTTTTTACTTTGATACAGTACAAACGTTTATTGGGTTTTAAACTATATTCTGTATTTTTCTTATTCTGTTATTATTTCAGTTATTTGTTAGAAACATATCAACACATTTATCTCCATGTCTCAGCTGATGTCACATGTTTCTATTGTTTTGATATTAAAGAGCTGATTTCAATACAAAGTGACTGTTTATGGGTTTTTCTTCAGATCAACATCTGGACTCAGTCTGGCTTGGTCCAGGTTCTGATCCTGATCCGAGTTCAGCTGTGTGTGTGTGTGTGTGTGTGTGTGTGTGTGTGTGTGCGTGTGTGTGTGTGTGTGTGTGTGTGTGTGTGTGTGTGTGTGTGTGTGTGTGTGTGTGTGTGTGAGCAGATAGAAAACAAGATGTCGTTTGAATTGTAGATTTGGATCAACTGACGCTGAGCAGCAGGCGGAGCCGGGTCGGACTGGTACCGACTGATCCGGGACCGGTACGGACGGGTGCAGACCATGTCCGGTCTTCTTCGGGTGGACAGAGACATGTGGAGGTGAAGAAGACTGCGGACGGAGGAGAGGAGGAAGGTCTGATTCTGCGGGGACTCTCCGCCTCCTCCTTCACCGCGCAGGGAGCGCGCCGCGCGGCTGCGGGAGAGGCGTGACGCGCCCGAACCGCATCTCCAGGATGGCAGGTAGGTCTGATCTCTCTCTGAGGATAAAAGGCTCCTGTACCGATTGCACGGCTCGGCTCGGCTCGGCTCGGCTCGCTGTCAGTGTGCAGCTGTATGTAAATGCTCGGTGTTGGTGAGGACGGGCTGCCGGTCCGCAGAGCCGGTGTCGGTTTTAAGCTCCAGCTGCGGCTCACATGAAGGAGGCATCTGGATCTGTCCCGGTTTACTACGAGGATCAGGATCATGGTCGTTAACGCGTTAAACCGGACCGGACCGGGTGATTAGGGCACGGATGCTCTGCAGCTGTACCCGGGGACGGTGAGTGTGGAGCGGCGGGCAGCAGCCGTCCTGCCCGGCGTGTGTGCGGAGCAGAGGCGGGCAGAGCAGAGGCAGGCCCGGGATGTTAGCCGCTTATCTACAGACCGAGCGGAGAGAGGAGACCGAGCCGAGCCGAGCCGAGCCGAGCCAGGCAAGCAGAGGTGTGAGCGGCCTGGAGACAGAGCTGTTAGCAGAGCAGGGCCGGAACCGAGCTGAACAGGGCCGGAACCGAGCTGAACAGGGCCCTGAGCAGAGGAGGCACATTAACTATTAATACAGAGCAGAGGAGGGAGGAGGACTGGACCACTGTATCTGTACTGTGTGTGTCTGTGTGTGTCTGTGTGTGTCTGCGTGTGTATCTGTGTGTATCTGTGTGTGTCTGTGTGTGTATCTGTGTGTGTCTGTGTGTGTCTGTGTGTGTATCTGTGTGTGTCTGCGTGTGTCTGTGTGTGTATCTGTGTGTGTCTGCGTGTGTCTGTGTGTGTCTGTGTGTGTATCTGTGTGTGTCTGTGTGTGTATCTGTGTGTGTCTGCGTGTGTCTGTGCACTGTATCTGTACTGTGTGTGTCTGTGTGTGTCTGTGTGTGTATCTGTGTGTGTCTGTGTGTGTCTGTGTGTACTTTGTGTACTGTGTGTACTTAGTACTGTGTGTACTGTGTATACTGTGTGTACTGTGTGTACTGTGTGTATCTGTGTGTGTCTGTGTGTGTATCTGTGTGTATCTGTGTGTGTCTGTGTGTACTGTGTGTACTGTGTGTACTGTGTATACTGTGTGTACCGTGTGTACTGTGTATACCGTGTGTACTGTGTGTACTGTGTGTACTGTGTATACTGTGTGTACTGTGTGTACTTAGTACTGTGTGTACTGTGTATACTGTGTGTACTGTGTGTACTTAGTACTGTGTATACTGTGTGTACTGTGTGTACTGTGTGTATCTGTGTGTGTCTGTGTGTGTATCTGTGTGTATCTGTGTGTGTCTGTGTGTGTCTGTGTGTACTGTGTGTACTGTGTGTACTGTGTATACTGTGTGTACTGTGTGTACTGTGTATACCGTGTGTACTGTGTGTACTGTGTGTACTGTGTATACTGTGTGTACTTTGTATACTGTGTGTACTGTGTGTACTTAGTACTGTGTGTACTGTGTATACTGTGTGTACTGTGTGTACTTAGTACTGTGTATACTGTGTGTACTGTGTGTATCTGTGTGTGTCTGTGTGTGTATCTGTGTGTATCTGTGTGTGTCTGTGTGTACTGTGTGTACTGTGTGTACTGTGTATGTTTAGCCACAGACAGTGAAACGGTTCAGCTGGACTGTGGTTCTGTGTAACAACCTGCTCTTCAGACATCATCCTGCATCAGGACTGAAACTATTGATTATTAAAGCCACATTATTGATTATTCTGGTTTGACATGTAAGTCATCAGATAAAAACAGACCATGCACTTTACTTTGATATCAGTCCTTTGTTGCTGATGATGGTGTAAACTGTAAACTGTTGGGGGCTGTGGGGGGAGGTTTGAAACTGGAAGCCTCCCCGGGTCTTTAAAATACTGATATTAGAGACTTTTAAATCGTAAAAAACAACCAAAAAAACATCAGACGTCTCCAGCTCGTCTGCTGTAATCACAGTCTGCAGAAGCCTGAGCTCACACCCTGATCTGAGGAGGCCATATTTACACCATCGACGTGCAGGTGAGCTGCAGGCTAAAGCTTCTAGCTTAGCAGCTACACTGAAGAGTTCAGCTTAAAAAAGGGTGTAAATAAAATCTTTTCAAGTCACTTTGTGTAATGACTTTAATTAACATATTTGGGTGACCTTTTCCTTTAAAGGGTAACTCCACCAGTTTACACATTAAAGTATGTTTACTGTATATGTGAAGAAAGTAATACAAAGCCTCTTGTGGCTCCAAAGGAAGCTGTATGTCATCTCATAAATTGCCTCCAGTGATGTCACTCAGTGGCCCACTTGGATTATGGGTAAATAGGCTCCGGTTATTAACCTCCTATAACACTGTTGGACTCATTCTGGACAGATTAAAAACAAATGAAACACAGATATATCCTCTTTTATTCCACAGATTCTTCCTTTTCAAAACCTGGTGCCTACATTAACCACAATGCACCAGAGTGACATCACTGGGGCAGTTTATCAGATTATAGGCAGTTTACCCAAAGAAGGCTTCATACCTTATATTTGTGTAAACTGGTGGACTGACCCTTTAATGTGTAAACTGGTGGACTGACCCTTTAATGTGTAAACTGGTGGACTGACCCTTTAATGTGTAAACTGGTGGACTGACCCTTTAATGTGTAAACTGGTGGACTGACCCTTTAATGGGTAAACTGGTGGACTGACCCTTTAATGTGTAAACTGGTGGACTGACCCTTTAATGGGTAAACTGGTGGACTGACCCTTTAATGTGTAAACCGGTGGACTGACCCTTTAATGGGTAAACTGGTGGACTGACCCTTTAATGTGTAAACCGGTGGACTGACCCTTTAATGTGTAAACTGGTGGACTGACCCTTTAATGGGTAAACCGGTGTACTGACCCGCTTCCTGTCCTCAGGTCCTCCTGATGGGCCCTCGGCTCTCTGCACCGGGATCAAACAGCCGGCCCTTTGAGGACGATGGACCCTGTGATCCCGCCAGGACCTGGCTCCAGGACCAGGACCAGGATGGAATCCAGAACCTCAGCGTGCAGACGCACACTCGGTGTGGTTCTGCTGGTGGTCGGCACACTGGTTTCCATGGTAACGTCAAGCTCACCTGCTGCAGGTGAGTGGCAGTTAAAGGGACATTCCACTGATGTTACAGGGTACAGTTCAGGGCCTGGTCCTGGTCAGTCCTCATCAGCCCGATCAAAAGACACAGCAGGGAGGCTCTAATGAAAGACACACACAGGTGCATTGTGGGAAATGTAGGATCCAGTATGTGATGAAGGTTCTCAGTCACCCAGGTCATGGTAATTCTAGGTGCTGTATCGTAGGCAACTGGACTTGTTTCAGTTTGTTCAAGACGTTTCACCTCTCATCCAAGAGGCTTCTTCAGTTCTAACCAAGTGGAGGACTCCCTGTGTGGGAGTGTCCTCACAGAGTCGTTAAGGACACGTGTGAGCTCTGAGTTTCAGACTCGTTAGGGCCACTTATGGGTCGTTGGTCCAACCGGCCTTCGTGTGGGTTGCTAAGGCCAGGTGAGCCCAGGTGTGAGTGGTTGTTAAGCTGTCTGGAGAGAACTCAGTAGAGCATTGTAGGTGGGTGATAAGTGATGTCTTAGGCCAAATCTGTGCAGTCCTGCTGCATTGAACAGCATCAACTACATTACTCAGTTTCTGCCTCGGCGTGTTGGTCGGTTTGAAGTGAACCAGCATATGATGTTTATTGAAGATCCTCCTGAGGTTCTCAGATGTTCCCGCAACATAAGGAATGATGATGTTGTTACGTTTTCTCGTCTCCTCCTCTCTGTCTGGATCTTTCAGCGGTTTTAACAGAGGTCCAGTTTGGGTAGCCACAGGTTTTAAGTTCTCCCCTGACGTGCTTCTGTTCCTTCTCCTTCCCCTCTGACTTAGTGGGCACGGTCTCAGCCCGATGGTTTAGGGTTCTGATGATCCCCAGCTTCTGCTCCAGTGGGTGATGAGAGTCAAACAGCAAGGACTGATCAGTGTGTCGGTTTTCTGTCCACCTCAATGTTGAGGCTTCTGTCCTCTTCAGTGTGTCCTGCACAGTCCAGGAAGGGCAGACTGTCTCCTCTGACATCTTCCTGTGTGAACTGGATGTTATTGTCCACAGTTTTTGTATGTTCTGTGAAGGCTTCCACTTCCCTTGTTCTGATTTTGACCCAGGTGTCATCCACATACCTGAACCAGTGGCTCGGAGCAGTTCCTGTGAAGGTAATGAGGGCTCTGCTCTCAACTTCTTCCATGTAGAGGTTGGCCACTATTGGGGACACTGGTGAGCCCATGGCACAGCCATGCTTCTGTCTGTAGAAACCTTCACTGTACTGGAAATAGGTGGTCATCAGACAGAGGTCAAGTAAGGCACAAATGTGGTTTGGAGTGAAGTTGGTTCTGTTGAACAAAGTGCTGTCCTGTAGCAGGCGTTTCTTCACCATCTTAATTGCTTCTTGAGTAGGAATACATATAAAAAGTGATGTGACATCATAAGCAACCATTGTTTCGTCTGGGTCCAGTGTTATTTCTCTCGCCTTGTTGGTGAAATCCTGTGAGTTTCTGATGTGGTGTTGCCGATCAAAGGAGCTAAGATACTGGCTAAGTGCTTGGATATGTTATAGGTAACGTGAGTTAATGCTGCTGATGATGGGTCTGAGTGGTGCTCCTTCCCTGTGCATCTTGGTGAGTCCATAGATACATGGGATGGCTTCCCATCAAAATCAAATCGTGTACTCGTGACAGAATCGTGACACCTCAGTGTGTACACATTCAAGAATTTGACTCCTGTTTACATTTCACACAGAATAAACAAACAATATTCCACATAAATGCAAATATTACAAACCTCACTGAATATGAGTTTATATAGTAGTATAGTATACTTAAGTACATTTAATATCAGATACTTTAAAACTTTTACTCGAGTACTATTCATATGGGTGACTCTCAGTTTTATCAAAGTAATATTATAACACCATGTCTTTATTTTTCCTCGAGTATGACTCATGGCTACATTTTATTTTTATTTATTGTTATTTTTTGTAACCTCTGACCTCTGAGCTTCCTGTACAAAACAGAAAGTTCCTTATAAGGAGTCGCTGTTATTGACCACTGTCTCACTGAAGTAGATCTTCATCTTTATTCATGTTGTCGTCCTCCCACTGACACTGAGTCACACACACACACACACACACACACACCTTTATATCTCACACTGAATGAGTCACATGACCTGATGATGTCACACTGAGGAGGATTAAAGTGACAAACTGATCCATTATTCATTTTATACTCAAAAATAACTTTATTAACTGACTGAGGCAGACACTTTTAATCAAACTTTATTAGTACTTTATTCTTAACAATCATCAGGAAACAGTCAAACTCACCTCTTCAGGTGTGGTCACAGTTTCTGACCTCACAGACATTTGAACTATGTTTGATTATCTATACATTATATAATTACATACATTTCTACTGATGAATCAGATAATCAGGATTTAATCTGACATTTACCATAAATCAAATTTCCTGAGTGTAGTAATAAAGACAAACTGCTGATTATAGAGTCTGAAACATTTAAATCTTCAGAATACATCTGATCTATCTATCTATCTATCTATCTATCTATCTATCTATCTATCTATCTATCTATCTATCTATCGTTCGTTTGTGAATTTGAGGGCGTTGTCTCCTGAATACCAATCACTCGTCTCCATTCAGCACGTGATGTCGTCGCAAAGTACGGCGTCACCAGGGCAACCAGGCAGTGTGTGTGTGTGTGTGTGTGTGTGTGTGTGTGTGTGTGATGACACAAAGACAAATAGGTTTAAAAAGACTGCAGAGGGAAAAAGGAAAAAAAGGACTCAGGAAGAAACAGAAGAAGAAACCCCTCTGAGACTCGCATGTTCAGGTTGATTTCACTCTTTAAATATGAAGCTCGAGCCAGCTGCTGGTTAACCTAGCTTTGCATAAAGACTAGAAAGAGGGGAAACTGCTAGCCTGGCATTGTCCAAAGGAAACACAACCCACATACCGACAGCTCCAGAGTTCACTGATTAACATGATCCATCTGGTTTCAACAAAACAAAAAGTGGGTTAAAAAAGGGTTTTATGTGCTGGAACTGTTTCTTGACAAAATAACAGCATCTGCCCAGTGTTTCACACAGGGTCCTCAGGTCTGGTCAGGGTCCTCAGGTCTGGTCAGGGTCCTCAGGTCTGGTCAGGGTCCTCAGGTCTGGTCAGGGTCCTCAGGTCTGGTCAGGGTCCTCAGGTTTGGTCAGGGTCCTCAGGTTCGGTCAGGGTCCTCAGGTCTGGTCAGGGTCCTCAGGTCTGGTCAGGGTCCTCAGGTCTGGTCAGGGTCCTCAGGTCTGGTCAGGGTCCTCAGGTCTGGTCAGGGTCAGGGGCGGTTCCTCATATGGGCAATATGGGTAGCCACCCAGGGTGGCATTTGTGGAGGGGCAGCATGAGCGCCCGCAAATTTTTTTTTGTTTGCATTCATTTCATCCGGTTTTTGTATTGCTGATTTACACTTCAAGTCAATTATGTCATGTTGCCATGTGGGGAGTGGGCGGCTGGGTGCTCTGGTTTCATCAGGGTCCTCAAGTTTGGTCAGAGTCCTCAGTTCTGGTCAGAGTCCTCAGGTCTGGTCAGAGTCCTCAGTTCTGGTCAGAGTCCTCAGGTCTGGTCAGAGTCCTCAGGTCTGGTCAGAGTCCTCAGGTCTGGTCAGAGTCCTCAGGTCTGGTCAGAGTCCTCAGGTTTGGTCACATCACTTTCTTTGTCCCGCAGGTGTTCTGGAATTGAACAGGACGGTAGAGTCTCCGTCACATCCTTCATCACCCTCCTCCCCTCTCAGACCCCCTGCCCCCAGCCCACCCTCAGATTCTGGTTACCATGGTAACAGTGGTGGCGCAGGCTCTGCGGAGGACTCAGACTCTGGTGCTCAGGGGATCCACCTCCTGTTGAGACCTCCAGACCTCTTGTCCCCCAGCCTCCCCCCGCCCCTCCCCCCACACACCCAGCCCACCCTTACCCCTCCTCCCCCCTGGGAACAGGGTCCCTCCCTGGAGGAGGCCTGGGGCTCTGGAGACTACATGGAGACCCTGTCCTTCATGGTGCCTGATGGCGAGGAGCTGGCCTTGGCCACCCCGCTGCCCAACCATACCTATGATGAGGACGACGGGGGGGACTGGGTCTCCTACGACACCGCCTTCCCAGCCCGTCCCACTCTCCCCCTCTCCTCCCGCCTCCCTCTCTCACCCTCCTCCTCCACCCCCAGTATCCCCCTGCACACTCGCCCCACCCATCCGGATGTCTTCCCTGCCTGGGATGATGACTACGACCTGGAGGACATGATGCCCCTGGAACCGACAGAGCTGCTGCTGCCGGACATGAACAGTCTGGAGTACTACACCAACCTGCTGGCCCGGGAGAGGGAGAGGGAGAGGGAGCGAGACAGGGACCGGGACCGGGACCGGGTCAACCAGACTGACTTGGAATCCCCCATCACTCCCACAACAACACAAACCCACCACTCCCCTCCATCTCCGCCCCTGAGCTCCGGTCCTCTTCCAGAACGGGAGCCCAAGCTTCCCCCCGCAAGACCCACCCCTCCCCTAACCCTCTCACCCACACTCACTGGTGACAAGTCACCCACCATCAAAACACCCTCCACCCCATCTCCACCTGCTCCAAGACCCAAAGACCATGCCCCAGTCCCAGGCAGACACCCTCTTCGCCCCCCTTCAAACACCACTGGCCGGGTGCCTCCCCCTCCACCTCTGGGACCTCCCACCCGCCCCGACAGACCGGAGAGACCTCCAGTGGTCATAGAGAAGCCAGGAAGGGCTCCACCCACCAGGACCGCTACCACCACCACCAAGGCTACAACCACGACCACTGGCATCACCACCACCACCCAGATCACAGCCATCAGCCTTACCAGAGCCCCTCCAGTCACTACGCCCAGAGTGGCCCAGACTCCGCCCACCAGACAGTACCTGTGTAACGTCACCAAGCCGGAGATGTACCTGGTCAGAGTAGGTAAGAGGTCGGATGTCTTGTGACTGGAAACCAGGTGGTGCTGAGTCACACCAACAGGTGGAGTCAGCTGATCTGTGTGTTTGTCTCCTGCAGTCAGCTCCAAAGGTTCGTCAGCAGGTTTTGGTCAAGTCAGAGATCTTCTGAAGAGAGAGTTCAACCGCTCAGTGGAGCTGCAGGTACAAACACCACCTCCTCCATGAGTCCTCTACTTTGTTATCAAATCATTCTAATCATTGAAAAACATGATATTTTGTTGTTTGCTGCCTCTAAAGTTTGAGTGTTATTATTGATTGTTCTCACATGTTGTATTGAGCATTAATTAAAATGTGAGTGACCACACCTTAAACTCACCTTTAACTCACCTTGAACTCACCTTGATGATGTCAGATGATTGATGGATGTCTGTCATGTCTCTGCTTCGTCGTCAGTTCCTGAGAACTCCGTCCAGTTTTGCCTTCCGAGTCGTGTCAGGACCGTTGATCTACACTGCCATGTCAGTCATCAATGCCCTCCGCCAGCCGCCACGTGGCTCTGGCCCCGTTCCCACCGTGTCACCGCTCTACACTATACCTGACCTCAGGTACCAGGTGCACTCGGTGCTGCAGTTTGTCCCCACCCACATCGACATCAGAGTCTGCAACTTCAGCGAACGAGTTGAGAGAGGGCTGATGATGGCGTACGCTGAGATACGGAGACGATCTAATGAAGCAGGAAACATTACCGTACAGGTGAGTCTGTTACCTGTTTTACACGTTTCCATATCATATTAATCAGAGAAAAGTACAAAACCCTCAGACTGGAGAAGCTGGAACCATGAACTACCTGATCAATCACCAAATAGTTCCAGTGATCCTCACTCTATTTTTAGTGTCACATGTTCTAAATTCTGATTCCGAGGCAATTAATCCTTCACAGACAAGTTTATTATGAAAATATATAATCTGTGTGTGTGTGTGTGTGTCTTCTCCAGCTGTTGAACATCACCATGGGCGTGGCCCAACTGGGGGAGGAGCAGAAGGTTTCTGTTGACATCACATTTGCAGTGCGTGATGGGCGGGACTACCTGCCAGGGTCAGAGGTCAGCGAACACCTGAGGAAGCTCAGCCTGGTCGAGTTCAGCTTCTACGTCGGATTTCCTGCCCTGCAGATCGCAGAACGTACGACACAAACGCACAAATGCATGTTAACACAATTTTGCTATCACTGTCTCACTGTCTCCACCTGTACTAAAAGGACAAAAATAAGGAATAAAATAAATGTGAAGTATAATATGTGATAATTGTTTGTTACACGTGTTAAATATTTAACATTTGTATAGCACATGTTTAATGCAGGATTAACACACAACATTTAACATTAACAAGTGTGTGTTAAACGTATGTGTTAGACGTATATTAATGTGTTAAACATATAAAAACATCACTTCAGTAGACATCTCTACAACATAGTACAAAGCCGTCATAACACTGATCTGTTATTTCTTTACAGTCTGTTGATAATTTTAGTTCATCTTTGAATTTTCTAACTAAAATTCTAACATAATGCACCTTTAAATGTGTTAAACATTAAATGAACATGTCTTAATTGTGTTAAACTTGTGTAAAATGGTGTGAAACAGTTTGAAAATGTATATATATATATGTGTGTGTGTGTGTGTGTCTACGGGTATACAGCGTTCCACTACCCTGAGCTGAACACGTCTCACCACCTACGCTCCACCTGGGTCCGTACAGGTGAGATCACATCTCAGCTTTGTTTCTGTTTTTCAACCAATCCGCCTCCACCTTTTGTACCAGACCATGCAGATAGTTGTAGTTTGTGTGAGGACAGACTGCTAGTGGAAACTAGTTCTGTTACAGTCTGGATTGTTTGACTCCATTTCACTGGGATGATGCAGAAACCTCTGACAGATATCTGAAGTATTTAAAAACACAGTACACTGGAGTCCAGTTTGTGTGTCTGTGTGTGTGTTGTTTCAGTCCTGTTGGGGGTTCAGGAGCAGCTGGTGGCTGAGAGAAGTTTTAAAGCTCGACTGGAGAGACGTCTGGCTCTGCTGCTGGAGGAAGGACTGCAGGCGTCCAGCAGGAGGCGCCTGAGGAGAGCGACAGCTGTGGGCAACAACAGTCTGCAGGTAGATACACACAACATACAGGTACATACACACACCATACAGGTAGATACAAACATCATACAGGTTTGCTCTGTCTGAGTGTTTTGTTTGCCCTGTCGTGTCTCAGGTGGTGCGAGTGGCGAGGTTGTCGGGGGTGGAGCGCCCCCTGGAGGTCTTTTATTTCGTGGAGGGTCCAGGTGGTGAGCGGATACCAGCCGAGGTGACAGCAGCCACCCTGAACCGTCTGGACCTTCAGAGAGCCGCCATCGTACTCGGACACCGAGTCCAAAGACCGCTTGCCCAACGTGAGTCCACACCTGAGTTTACTCAGAACACCTGATCACAAACTGATATCTATCTCACCTGCCTCTCACCTGTCTCTCACCTGCCTCTCACCTGTCTCTCCCCTGCCCTCACCTGTCTCTCACCTATCTCTCACCTGCCTCTCACCTGTATCTCACCTGTATCTCACCTGTCTTTCACCTGTATCTCACCTGTCTCTCACCTGTATCTCACCTGTCTTCCACCTGTATCTCACCTGTCTCTCACCTGTATCTCACCTGTCTCTCACCTGTCTCTCCCCTGCCTCTCACCTGTCTCTCCCCTGCCTCTCACCTGTCTCTCACCTGCCTCTCACCTGTATCTCACCTGTATCTCACCTGTCTTTCACCTGTATCTCACCTGTCTCTCACCTGTATCTCCCGTTGTCTCACCTGTATCTCACCTGTACCTCCCGTTATCTCACCTGTATCTCACGTTGTCTCACCTGTCTCCAGCCGTGGAGACTCTGTCTGTCCCCCCAGCAGAGACTCAGAGCAGCAGTATCTGGCTGATCGTTGGAGTCGTCGTCCCTGTCCTGCTGGCCGTCTTCATCATCATCATCCTCTACTGGAAGCTGTGCGGCTCGGAGAAGCTGGAGTTCCAGCCAGATGCCATCAACACCATCCAGCAGAGACAGAAGGTCAGAGGTCAACAGGAAGTTGTTAACTCTTTCCTGTCCTATACGTCATCACTAATAGCTGATCCGTGTGTCGTCTCTCAGCTTCAGGCTCCCAGTGTGAAAGGCTTCGACTTCGCCAAGCTCCACCTTGGTCAACACAGTAAAGACGACATCATGGTGATCCAGGAGCCCGGCCCGCTGCCCGCCCCTGTCAAAGAGGCCACACCTTCCGATGGCGGTGACCTCAACACCCCCAAATCTAAAGGATCGTCCACCAAGGCAGCTCGGTCCGGCCGTCGCAGGGGCAGGTCAGTCACACATTTAGACTTTATGCATATCTGTTAACACTCAACTGGTTGGTTGGTTGGTTGGTTGGCTGTTTGATTGGTTGGTTGGTTGGTTGGTTGGTTGGTTGGCTGTTTGGTTGGTTGGTTGGTTGGTTGGTTGGTTGGTTGGTTGGTTGGTTGGATTGATACTGACACACCTTGAAACAATGCTAAAGGTTTAAACGCTGAAAAATTGTCTTCTTTTGACGTAGATTTAAATATTTCTTTACAAAATAAGACAAAGAAGAACAAAATTTTATTGATTTCTTGGTGAAAATTTAAATATCAGAATAAAAATCGAAGTAGAACAGAAGAAGGATGATATAAACAGTAAAATCCCCAGACTTGAATACATAAATAGAATTACTCCTCTGTCTCTCTTCCATCAGACTCAGCCCGTCAGACGGTGATTCGTTGGGCAGCGACCAGTCGAGCGGTAGAGAATCAGCTGAAGAAAGCACTCGACCTGTGGCCACGCCCAATGAAGGGAAACAGCACAGGAAGACGCCCAAAAACGGTCAGAGACACTATGACATCATCACCTGAACTGTTTAATGTGTGTGTGTTTAGATGTTGATTTACTGTTTGAGCAGCTGATTAAAGAAAAAGAGAAATGAATGAATGAAGAAAACAAGTCTGTTGTTGTGTTTTAACGAAAATCCTCCATCTTTTCTTCATAATGCTGCTCGACTGAAGGGAGGAGCAAGATGGGTACGTTTATACCTTCACATCATCTCCTGTCAGACACATTAAAGCTGCTGTGATCAATAATTTATATCAACAGTGAATCAAATGCTTCTGTCAGCTGTAAACACTCAATAACCGGTGAAGAAATTGGAATGTTTGTCAGTGAAATGCATCATGGGAGCTGACTTCATTCTTGTTTATCTTTGTACAATGAAATTCTTCTCTGACCTCTGACCTTTCTGTCTCCATTCACTCTATCAGGCAGCGGTCCTGAAGAGCTTCTCTCCTCGTCCTCCATCTTCGACCATGTCGACCGTCTGTCTCGCGGCTCGTCTGATGGCACGCGTCGCCAGGCCAACAAGGTGCAGCTGATCGCCATGCAGCCACGCCCAAGCCCACCACACGCCCCATCCCAGCCGAGCCCCACCCTCACAGAGAAGGTCAACACAGAGGTGAGATGCTGACCCTCATTGCTCAGTGTGGGGTCATTTTAAACCTGTCTGACATCACTGACCTGTGCTCCTGCAGGTTGCACTGCGACACAAGTCAGAGATCGAGCATCATAGAAACAAACTACGTCAACGCGCTAAGAGGCGGGGTCAGTGTGAGTTCCCCTCTATGGACGACATCATGGACGCATTCGGTGATGGACCAGTGCAAGGTGACGTGGCACAGCGTCTCTATAGCTCCGCCCACGACCACATGGACTGCATCCTACAGGCCGACGCCCCCTCACCTCCCACCCCCACAGACTCCAGAAGGAGGTGAGATCTCACCTGAGAAAACTGAGTTGATCTGAGGGCAGACACATTGTTTACTATTATTTATTAGGGTTAGGGTTAGGGTAGGGTAGGTTAATGTTTATTCATTTAAAAACTCTGTTCTTATTTTAATAAAACAATAAAACATAAAACTGTATGAGCCTGAGCTTCTCATTGTGATGATTCATTTCTGAGGAGACAGGAAACATATTTTCAAAAATGTCTGTCCAGAGGAAGGCGCTCTCCTCGAGGTCGGCGGGCTCAGCCAGGACCTGGAAGTCTTCCTGATACAGACAGAGACCGGCTGCTCACCGATCAGAGCGCCACCTACAGGAAATACCCTGGACTCAACAACGTGGCCTACATGGTGAGACAGTGACATTGTTTGAACAGCTAGAAGAACAGCTCGATACTTCTGATTCTACAATATTGAATTTGAAATTCCTCAGGGCAGCATTTTGGTCCCATTTTGTTTTTATTGTTAAAATGTAAAGTCAGCCCGTATTTATAATGTTTTTATTCCATATTCTCTTTTACCTTTCTTTTATAGTCGGACCCTGACCTGCCCCCAGACCACGGCAGCCCCTCCCCTACAGATGAGGTGTTTGACCCCGCCCCAGCCCCACCGCCCTACATGCCCCCCCAGCCCTCCATTGAGGAGGCGCGGCAGCAGATGCACTCACTCCTGGATGATGCCTTTGCCCTGGTGTCGCCGTCCTCACAGGGCAGCGCTGGGGTGAGCGGGGTAAGCCCTGCCCTGCCCAGCCCCTCCCCACAGCCCCGCCCCCCAGGCAGGCAGTGGGGCTCTTACCCAGCAGCCCCCACTCACAGCCCCTTTTCTGCAGTGAGTGTGTTGTCCTGCAGCTGAGGCCTTTCTCCTTCTGTCACGACTCCATGTTCAGTCTTCATGTTCTTTCTGTCTTTCTGCAGAGATACGCCGAGCTGGGAATGTCTCCCACATCAGTCCAGGGCCTGCTGCAGAGGTCAGTACATTTCAAACCAGGTCCAGGTCTGAAAGCTGACGGACCTGAATAAGTACTGATGCTCTGTTTGTTTTATTCAGGCAGGGGCTGAGCTCAGGAGGGTATGTTTCTACTGGAGACCAGCTGCAGGAGTCAGTTTACAGCAGAGGGCAGTACGAGGACCCCCCCTCCTCGTCCAGACCGCGACCTGTAGGCGGCAGCACAGGTACAGTCATCTCAATGTACTGATCACATGCTTTTCAGATTTTTTAGTAATCACCATATTTGTGATATCAGTAGTTTTTGTTGTCATTAACAAGTTAAGAAATACTCGACCTGTCCAAATCTCCTATAGGCATCTGAAACTGAAACTCTTTCCTCCTGATGATTGGTTGTATCTGTTTGTTGACCTCCAGGTGCACAGCTCCACCACTTGACCCAGGTGGGTTTGTCGAGTCAGATTGGTGCGTACCCTGGGGTGGGTCGCAGCATGTCAGGTCCCACTGGCTCCAGCTGGAACCAGCAGCACTCAGACCAGGACTTGTCCAGACCAGGAGCCAGCAGAGAGAGTGTGAGTTCACTGTGGGGAGATGCAAAAATTAAAACAAACTGGGCCAAACTGAGTGGTTCTGTCATTCTTTTAGAAGTCATGACCAGTCCTTGCCCTGAGACCCTTGCTCACCCTCAGGGTGCAAATCAAACTGAAAGTTTATTTTTTTCTGTCTAAATCAAAGTTGCAAAGTTTACAATGATTTTCGTCTTCAGTTCAAGTAGCGTCTTTCACCTAGTTTGGTTGCAAGTGCAACACGATTTGTCGTTGTTAAACATTAACAAATAACCACAGACATGAATGTCTTTACCATTTCTTTTCATGTCTGATATCTGGATTTACTTTCTGGTCTTACCCTCTTTCCCCTCTTTCTCTTCTCCCCACAGGTGCTGTCTTTTCCCGAGTTCTCCTCTTCCTCTGTTTTCCAGATGCCCAGCTCCTCGTTGCGTGACCCGTCGGCTCCACCTCTCCTCCTGACTTCACCGACTCCAGAGTACCCACCAGAGGACGCCTCCCCCTCTGCTCACACTTCTGCCTCCCTTATAAAGGCTATCAGGGAGGAGCTGCGACGTCTCGCCCAGAAACAGGCTGCAGTGACGAGCTACCCTTAGACTGGTTTGTATCAGGACTCAACTGGTTTTAAACCACCCAGTCATTAAGGACAGGATCAAAAACATAAAACTGACTGACTGATACTCTGGACTCTCTTGAGCTAATCTACGTCTGTGCCGCTAAATCCAAAACAACTCTGGACCACTATCCACATCTGGAAAAAAAGGACAGTGTCTCCTGACTGAAAGACCTCCGGTATTTTACAGGGTCCCGTCTGTCTGTCCGTCATCCATTCAGCTCAGTGTTCATTGGACAGGAGTTTGACTCTTCACCTTTCAACTGTAGTGCTTCCTGGGATCATTCAATGATCATCCTTTTTGAACTTCAGAAGCGACAATTAATTCCTGAATTTCTGGATTGGATCGTCTCTCTTTGAACTTCTGGAATTGATCCTCTGCCCTGAATATCTGGAGTCGAACATCCTTCCTGACCGTATAGAGTGGGATGGTACCTCTAGACATTCTTGAGCTGATGGTCCCCTTTCAGATCTTTTGGACTGGATGGTCACTCCAGATCTTCTGGACAAGCTTGTCCTGCCAGATCATCTAGACTGAATGGTTCCTCCAGGTCCTCTTGAGAACCATCCACTGCGGTCCCTCCAGACCTTGTGGGACAGAGCATTCATTTTGAATGTCTGGGTGAGATTGCCCCTCTTGGAGTTTTGAAGCGATTCCTCCCTCTTGAATTTCTGGAGCAGATCATCGCCACTGACCTTCTGGAGTGGCAGTTTCCTGCTGAACTCTGAGAATCGATCATCTCCACTTACCCTCCGGAGTGGATGATCCTTCCTGGAATTCTGGAGTGAATGGTGCCTCCCAGAAGATCAGCACTCCTGACTCCTCGTCCTGGAGTGGATGGTACCGTCTACCCCTCTGGGGCGTTTCAGCGGAGTTGTGGAGGGATGGTCCCCCTTAAAATACTGAAATGAATCGTCCCTTCTGACCCTCTGGGTGGATGGTACTTCCGGACCTTCTAGAGTCAATTGTCTCTCCTGAAGTTCTGAAGTGGATTTTCCTTCTGGATCTTCTGTGGTGCTAACCGTCAGCCTCATACCATCTCCTCATTGACCACTTATTGCCTTCCACACTCCCATCAGCCACAGGGATCAGGTCTCTGTTCATAAACCATATCAGTGAGGTCTAGCACTGTCGACAGCTGGAGGTGGCAAACAGTTCCTATTGCAACGGAACGCAAAACAGAAAAAAAATATATATATAAATACCTATAAGAATTAATTTAAATATCTGTAACGAGATAGAATCCCAATGAGCACAATATTCATGTAAGAGTTATTATTGGAGTATTGAGATGTTACTTATTTTTTATTGCTTATATATGAAAGTATACTTTATTTTGATCAAAAAAAAAGACCAAACTACTGTTCTATGGTTGTATTCCTCTTGTGTTTGAGCTCGCTGTAGATTTTGAGCCGGCGCTTGTTTATCCGTGGAGACGTTGCTTATCGTAGCCGCTCGCTCGTGTGTTCAGTGGCAATGAAAAAAAAAATTAACGCTAATGCATCGCTTTGATATAAAGGTTTCTCATTGCTGATTTGTTGCATCCATCAGTTTTTATGGGCACAACACACTAAAGATGAGTTTATCACGTGACGGGTGAATAAAAAGTGTTTTTGTGCAGGAGCAGAGATGGAAACCAGTCATTCATCGCAACCAGAACAAGTACTTTAGCTAAGGCTAAAAGCAGACACATCAGTGCCCCCAGGAGGATGTAATGTTCATTGCACACAAGAAAACAGATTCCTACCACTAACTTAAAAGGTTTTGGGAGGTAGACGATAACCTTCAAACTATTTAAAATCTGCCTAAGCGGTAGCATGGCAAACAAAAAAGGACCAAGGACAGATCCTTGGGGCACACCACAAGTTGCATAGGTGGTCCAATTTAATTTTCTCAGTTTGTTGAAAGCTAGTTCTGACAATTATAACAAACCCATTACATTATTATGATAAAGCTGATATCAATGATAATTATTAGTAATTTTATTAGTAGTAGTCAACAAAGTTGCCAGAATAATTGTTGGCAGTGCGTTTCTGCAAACCACGGATATGTTCAAACTTTACATTTCTTTAGTCTCAACTTTATGTTTCTTTGGGTTGAATGTTCAGTGTTTTGTTGTGACAACAGTGTGCTGTGGTCTGGTTAGGTTTTAGCACAAAAAACACTTGGTTAGGGTTAGATAAAGATCATGTTTTGGTTTAAATTACCTGGTTCTGTCTCCACAAACACAACTGACAAATGTCCCGATGTCTGGTTAAAAATATCCAGTGGTCTCCTGGCCTTCTTGCCAAAAACATCCCGTCCATCTCCTGACGTGAAAGTCAGCTCATAAACATCTAATGTAACGTGATTTGACACGTATTATAGCATTTGGGAATCGTTGTATTAGCCTTTTCTTAATCTGCTGGTTGTACAGCTGAATGACTGGTTCCCCTCTCTGCTGATTGGCTGTTTTCTCTGTAGTGTTGTGAAGAAGTCGGTCGCTCATATAAATTGGTTCCAGGGGTACGAGAGGGTTTGTTCGTCTTTGCTCTTATTCAGCATGTTTGACTAAGTTTGGCTTTAGCTACTTGTGATGTTGCGGTTAATGTTTAGCATGCTGCCAAAAGATGTTAAAAACAAAGTTTAAATAACTAAAGAGTTGTTCTACATCAAGTTAAGAGTGAGCAAAGAGTGCCATAAAAAAACATCGCTCATCCAAACACGGTAGAAAAAAACATCATATGAAACATGTTTTTTTGTTTTGCATATCCAAAAGATATTTTTTAATCTAAATAAAGATGGTTACAGTAAACAGTGTATAAACGAAAGTGGATATGGTGTTTAATAGAAAACATAATATATAGAAAATATTTTATCTGTGATTGCTGTGCTGAACGGACTCAAAGATCTGCCCGGCAACAGTGCCAACACATCTTTCATGGACCAGAAACCAACTGCAGAACTCTTCACCGGCTGGAGACTTTCTGATTGGACCTAGCACCTGTCAGTCAAGCTGTAGGACTCGGCCATGCCTACAGGGTCACATGGTGCTAACTCAACGACTCAAGGTGTGTCTGAACTTCGTCAGATCACACACAAAACACAAAAACAATTGAAACCCAGCAGGTGTCGTGATTGAAAAGAGAAGTTCTTCTTCTGAAGCTGCTGCTCTGCAGGTTTCACAACTTCTCCTGAATGTTTCCTTCAATGTTTTCTATACTTTCAGAGTTTCTGTGTTTTCTAGAGCTGCGATCCTCAGTGAGAATCCAGCAGACTACCAGTCGCACTGAGGACGTTTACTCATGACAAAACTACTGATTCACACTGACACTCACCTGGTATGAATGTGTTCAGAGCCCAAACAGCCCTGAAAGATTGTAGTCCTCTAATCTTGTTCACACAAGTTATTAACATGCAAACGAAATGTTGTTGTTACAACATATTAACTTGTAGAAACAGGATAAACTGTGTCAACATATCACAGTGAACAAGATATAAACTATTGAACAAGATACCAACACATGCAGAATATATTGACAAACAAGACAAAAGATACTAACTTGTGCAAACAAAATACTAATTTGTGTGTGTAAAATATTAATTTGTGCTAACAAGATGAATAATGATAATAATTAAATAACAAAATATCGACTTGCACACATAAAACATTATGGGAACAAGATACCAATGTGTGCACAAGATATTACAAACAAGATAAAAAAATTGTGTGAACAGATATAAACCTTTGAACAAGATACTGACTGCACAACATAATGACTTGTCAAACAAGATACAAGATAATAACAAACAAAATACTAATTTGTGTGTGCAAGATATTAATTTCAGCAAACAAAATAATAAATTCTGTGAACAAGATGTCAACTTTTGCTTGTCAAACAAAATACAAGAGATTAACTTGTGCATTGTACTTGTGAGTGAGTGCAGGATTTACATCTGTAAAAAAACTTCATTTTTACAAACTCAACAGCTGAAAACTCTCATGAACCATCTGTGTGTTTTCAGATCTATCAGACAGTTTAAGTCTTTAGTTTTGTCACGAGTGAATTTCCATACAGGTGTTGCTCTGGATCGAACCACATTCCTGTTGTTCCTCTGAGACTCTGTTCCAACACGCAGCTTCACCGACCAGGTGAGTTCAGTCCAGCTGTGATGCAGATGTGATCCAGCTGTGATCCAGGTAAAGCTGCCTGGAGGAAACAGAGACTGAAGGAAAAGTTATTTTAATGTTGAATCAGTGACACTGCCAGCACGCTCACCTGTTCAACAGCAGCCAGGTGAGTCTTCAGCTGATCTGTCACATGACAAACTGTGTGTGAGCTGCATCCTGTGGTGTTCAAAGATTGTGTTAACAAACATTAAAGAGATGTGTTCAGATTCACACTGAGTCACATGACTCTTATTAACATCTACTGTCCTTCTGCAGTTTAAAAGTGAGACAGAATCATGTTTCAGACTCAAACTGCTGCATTTAAAACGGATGTTTGTCAGTCAGTGTTTGATCCGTCCTCTGTGGGATCACATGGCTAAATATCACACAGACAGCACTGACACGGAAGCACAATTCTGACAGAACAGGAAGAAAAATTAAAGAGAAAAGATTCATATTAAAGAAGTTTTGACTTTTTATGTCAAAATGATGAGAAGATGAAAAGGTTGAGTTAATAAACCGAGGAGCGTCAGGCTCACTGAGAGTTTGAGAATAAAGTCAGAATATTTCAAGAGTAAAGTTAAAATATTTTCAGAACTGGGGGTCACGTGATGGCAGCTTAGGAGACGGTCGCTTGTGTGGGAGCTCCGTAAACACCCAATATATATTTAGTATTCTCACTGAAGATACAGCTCTTTTTCGTAATGTTATAGAAATAGTGTGACTCTTGAACAGTATTGGATGAAACAACACGAGACAATGCTGTCGTTCAAAGGCAAAAACAGCAACAAAGCGCGACAGCTAGCCACCGTCAACACTACAACTTTAGCTCATCATGGCTGCGAGCAGGAAGGTGTCGACAGCGAGCTGGACCTGGAGCCCGGACTCGCAATAGCACTTGACATTATGACGAGTAAACTGATGACGGCCATTAACGATAAACTCGAGCCCCTGGCTAAAACAGTTCTCTCACATACCAACGAGCTGAAGAGGGCGAGAGACCAACTGGATGAGGTGGAGGCCAGGACGCTACACCTAGAGACTGCTAACGAGCCACAAGCTGATAAAATATTAGCCCTGGAGCTTGAAAACAGAGGACGATGAAAGAACATACGTATTTTCAATATGCCAGAGAATATGGAGTGGAGTAATGCTTTGGACTTTTTTGAGTGCTGGCTCGTAGACTTTCTCAACATGGATACCGAGGGCGGCCGCGTTAAGCTGGAGCGGGCTCACCGCTCTCTGGCGCCTAAGCCCGGCTCCGACCAGCGGCCACGCCCGGTCATCATCCACTTCCACGCATTCCCTGACAAGCAAAAGGTGATGGCAGCAGTGAGGCACAAAGCGGGGACATGGCCCTGCAGGGAAACTTCAATGAAGCTAAACAACGCCTCAGGGATATCGGAGCGGAGTACTCCATGCTTTACCCCACGAAACTTCAGGTGACATCCAACGGCACGAAGAAAACGTTGTCTTTTGTGACCAGCGTAGCGAGCAAGGACTGATACCATCGCGGACCACAATGGCGAATTTTGGATAGTGAGTCCATATACTGGTGACTATTCTGTGTCTTATTCATAGTTGAAACGATGGGCACTCTGTCATCTGAGACTTAATGCCAACATATAGTCCACATAACCACTGTTTATCTTTATTTCTTATGAGAGTCGTATCACAGTGCTTAACTTTTATTTAATTATTTTACTTACCATGTAAAAATCTTCCACGGGTGCTTCCTCAGGCTGCCCCCTGAGCCCTGCCCTTTTTGCTCTTGCAGTGGAGCCTCTCGCTGAAGCCATCAGACAGGACCCAGCAATTAGTGGTATAAATGTGGGTGAAGCCCATCACAAGATCTCCCTTTATGCTGATGATGTCTTGCTGTATGTATCTGAGCCTGTGACCTCTGTTCCGCGACTTGTAGACATCATTAATCTGTTTGGATCTTTTTCTGGTTATAAAATTAACTTCTCTAAATCCCTAGCCATGCCAATGGGAAGCCTTCGAGACGAAACCAACTTTCTACCCTCATTTCCATTTCGCTGGTCCATATCAGGTTTTGTGTATTTGGGTTTTAAGATTACTCCTATGTTTCATCAGATGTTCAAGGCCAACTTCAACCCTCTATTAGACTCTATAAAGAAGGACCTACACCGGTGGGCTCCACTTCCCCTGTCACTCCTCGGCAGAGTCTCTCTCATAAAGATGAACGTTTTGCCAAGATTACTGTACCCCTTACAGATGATCCATGTACTAATATCAGGCAAGGTACAAAAGCTACTTAATGGTTGGTTAAGTGATTTCATTTGGAACAAAAGAAAGCCCAGATTAAAAATGTCAAAGTTGCAGCTTTCTAGTTCGGAAGGAGGCTTAGATGTCCCAAACATCAAATGGTATCAGTTAGCATCTCAACTGAGATTCACAGCAGAATGGGTGAAAGAGGATCCTACTTCTGTTTGGTTGGACCTGGAAAAGTCACAAACATCGGGCTCCTTATTGGGCCTTCTATTCTGTAAGGACTTGAAATCAGCTAGAGGCCTTTGTAACAATAATCCTATAATTTGCAACACTCTGAAGGCATGGTTTACAGCACAAAAACTTGAGGGGAGGACAAATTTCACATCTTTACTGATTCCAATTCAAGGTAACCCTGGTTTCCCACCAGGTATGATAGACACTGGATACAACATTTGGACATCTCAGGGGATTAAGAAAATGTGTGATTTATTTCAGGGTGCCTCCCTATTGTCTTTTGAACAACTCCAGGCAAAGTACAATCTTCCCAGACATCATTTTTTTCAATACCTTCAAATTTGAGACTTTATAATTAGAAAAAACACTTTTAAAATCAACGCCACTACATCAGCAATAGAGCAGTTACTTCTCCTAGGTCCAACCAAAAAAGCTGTAACTCGATTCTACAGAGTTTTAAGCCAGACTGATGGGGTAAATGTACAGGATGTTTCACAGACATGGCAAAATGAGCTCGGTTTAAATATTGATGAGGATAAGTGGAATGTGATATGGAATCATACAAAGAAAATTTCTGTGTGTAACCATGCTAGACTGATGCAATTTAAGATCCTACATCGCTTACAAATCTCTCCCAACAGAAGACACAAAATGAAGCCGGAGCTTTCCCCTTTATGCTTGAAATGTAAAATCTCAGTGGGGACCAGTGTTGGGGCTAGTTACTTTAAAAAGTAATATATTACAGATTACATATTACTCTCAAAAATAGTAATGCCTTACACTACTATATTACTCCCTGGAGAAAGTAACTAGTTATATTACTAGTTATATTACTAGTTACTTTTTTCAAGTTGGAGGTGGTGTTCGAAGCGGTTGAGAGTAGCTTTTTTCCCGGGCAAAGGGTACATTGCACTACGAGGTTATTTTCCTTTCGTTGCAAATATTGAAAATAGTGGTTGAATTTCCAGCCGTCGAACGAGGTTTTTTGCAGAGCGGTGCCTTCTTCAGGACACGAGCTAGCAGAAGCAGCAGCAGCAACATGCTCCGGACTTGTTGACTCTTCCATTTTTTACCCATCTGCCCTGGCGGGTGCCGCTGGCGACCAATCGGTGATGGTAAATGATACCTCGTGTCAAACCCCAACCAATCACTGATCCATTCACGCCCCCCCCCTCCCTCCGTGCTGTTTTGTGTGATGCGTGTGTGGTGAAGTAGCTGGTAGCTACTAGCAAATGTAACGCAAGTAACGAGCCCGGAAAATTGTAATATTATTACTATTTTCAGTAGAGTAATGCCTTACACTACTAGTTACTTGAAAAAGTAATCTGATTACAGTAACGCGTTACTTTGTAACGCGTTACACCCAACACTGGTGGGGACCTATACTTATTGGGTCTCATTCATGAAACGTTAGTAAATTTGTGCGTGGATTTGCACATAAAAGCCTACGCTACTAAAAACCTACTCCGGATTCATGAACACTGCGGGAAACTCAGATCTGATCGTAAACACGTGTGTATGATCGTGAATGCCAATCCATCGTAAAGTGACAGCGCGCTCCCGGTAATCAGCTGTTAGCATAAATCCCCGCCCATGAATTGCCAATGACCACCATATAAGGAGGTGTAGCTGCATCCGGTCGACCTGTCAGTCATCATGGCGCAAACGAAGAAAGGGAGAGAAAGAAAAAAGACCTTTGCAGAAGCGGAGACAGAAATACTTTTGGGTGAAGTGGAATTAAGAAAAAAAAGTATTTTCATCTGTTAGCAGTGGTGTGACAGGGACAGGCAAAGCGAAGGCCTGGAGGGAGGTGACAGATGCCGTCAATATTGTCTTTGTAGTCCAAAGAACCATGTCCGAGATGAAGCGTAAATGGTTTGACATGAAACTGGAGGCAAAGAAACGCATAACCTCACACAAAAGAAATATATCAGCCACAGGAGGAGGAGGCTCACAGTCGCAGCTATCAACTGCAGACGAGCGCATCGCGGGGATAACTGGGGAGACCTCTCTGTCAGGAATTATACCTGGCGGAGACAGCGACATGCCTCCACTGGAGCCTATATTTTTATTATCATCCTTCAACATGTAGAAAGAACGTGTAATCTATTGAGTCGATTTACATAGATAATTCACAATCATGAACCTAATCTGGATCTTAAACCTGCCAATTGCCAACTACTTTAACTAAATGTGTTATATTTTTATCATATGTTTAGGCTATATCACGTGTTTCAAAGGCATCTGCGTATTGTGTACATAACAGAGCGCAATATGAATTTAAATTGTAATTTCCAATAGTGACAAGCATTATTTATGTGCATTCTTAAATTTACACAAGCACTACGCGTGGTCAGCAGCATGTGTAGATTTTGTTAGTAGCTACGAAAAGATCGGAGCTACTAAAATATTGATGAATGCGAGATGCACGTAAATTTCCGTCTGCGAACAGTTTACACACAAATTCGTTCTGCTCACGTTTCATGAATGAGACCCATTGTGTTTGGTCCTGTCCTAAAATTCAAGGATATTGGATAGATGTTCTGCGAGATATGGGAAAAATATTTGGTGGAGCTTTGTCTATGAACCCTGTTTCTTTGCTACTTGGGCATCCAAGTCAAGATGCAATTGTTGGCACTAGTTCCAGCAGATTGTACGACATTCTTGCATATGCAGCAAGAAAGAATATTTTTATGTCATGGATAAATGATAAACCTCCTTCTAAAGCAAACTGGCATAAGATAATCATGGAGTGTTTTCCTCTTGAATATTTGACCTGTCTGCTCCACTCTTTAAAAGGACAATTCATGGAGATATGGACTCCATACCTCCGCTTCTCTAACTCCACAGTGGCTTCAACACTTTCAAGCATCATATTTGACTGACTGTGGCTTAATTTGATCTAAAGGGCGCCTATGTATTGTATTGTTTTCTTTGAAAAATGTATTTCTTTTTCATTGACATTGATTGTGAGGACCTGTGTTTTTTGCTGGGCTTGTTGTTTTGTAAATGAAAAACTCAATAAATATATTTGGAAGAAAAAATAATAATAATAATAATTCAGAACTAAATCACAATATCTTGAAAATAAACAATAAAGTGATAATATTTCAATAATTAAATTGTAACATCTTGGGAATGATAGTTATTATGGTTCAATGGCAAAGACATAACATTCCTGATGCCTCCACACAAAGTTTGAAATTATAAAAATGAATGTGATTGAACTCAAATAAAGTCATATAAATATAACTTTTACCGCTAAATTCTATGGGTCTATTTTTTTTTTTACTTTATTCACAAACTGTTTTGACTTTATTCTGAAAATTTCAGATGTTTTTTCTTCTACTAACAGCTGATTTATCTGTCATAATTATATAACACAGATAATGAATTAATATCACCCACCAGACGGATAAACTGAATTATCAGATGTGAGATGAGTTTCACTGAAAATGAAAAAATAAAGACTCTTTGTTGATTCGTCAGTTTCATCTCTTTGTTCTGTTTCAGCTCATCAACCCAAAAACCTCCAGAACTAAGATGTTCTCAACAACCGCCCTCTCTCCCTCCCCCACCCCCCAATTCAATTCAATTCAAAGGAGCTTTATTGGCATGAAAGTTTAACAACAATGTTGCCAAAGCATCAAAACACAACTCGTCCAAACACTCGGACAGAACACAACAAATAACAACATGAACACAACACCAACACTGATTTACATTAATTATATATACAGTATATACTCTGTGTGCCTGTGTGTGTGTGTGTGTGTGTGTGTGTGTGTGTGTGTGTGTGTGTGTGTGTGTGTGTGTGTGTGCCTGCGTGTGTGTGTGTGTGTGTGTGTGTCTCAGGTGTGCATGTTGACACATATTGGGCAGCAGGTGTGCCCTGTCTCCTTCTCCCAGGAGTATTTTAATGTTGAGAGGTGGTTCAGCTCTTTGAACTCTGAGATTACAGAGTTGAACTTGTTAAAATAAATGTTCCTGCTTTCGTTGAATGCTTTACATTGTAGGAGAAAGTGCATCTCTGTCTCAGCCTCACCTGTCCAGCAGTGACCACATGTTGTGTTGTCTTTTGGTTGCCGTGATTGTTTGTGTCTTCCTGTTTGGATGGTCAGTTTGTGGTCACTGAGCCTGTACTTGGTGAGCATCTGTCTCTGCTTCCTATCTCTGACAGCAGAGAGATGTTCTGCTCTTCATCGTCTCTTTTTAGGGCGAGATAACGTTCTGATCCACTTTGGCTTTTAGTTTCTCCTTTCCAATGTTCCAGGCAGGTTTCTTTACATTGTGTTATAATGTGCTTTCCTCTGATTGGTGTTTGGAGAGCAGTGTTGTTGTGAGGCTGGTCAGACTGTCTGAGAGGGGGCAGTCAGCCTCAGTACCAGCTGACATAGGGGCTCTTTTCTGGGCTCAGCTCTTGAGTCTGGAGGCTTTGGAGTGGAGGGCGTCTCTGGCTGATTTCAGCTGGTTAAAAGTTGAGCGTTCTCTGTTGGATGTTAATTATCAGTGGGTCTCTGCCTCATTCTGCTCTACATGCATTTGTTGGTGTGTGTCTGTGTGTGTGTAAAATGTGTCTGCTGAACTCTGCATGTAAAGACTCTGCTGGATGTTTGTCCCAGCGGGTTCAGCTCTGATGACTGAGTGGACCCAGACTTCACTACCGTACAGCGCAGTGGGCTGGATGACACTATCAAATATTTGAAGCCAGATTTTGACTGGAATTTGGAAATTATAAAATGTTCCTTT